>NC_045436.1:115746312-115790441 GCF_002776525.5 Piliocolobus tephrosceles | reverse complement strand
AAGAAGAAGAAGAAGAAGAAGAAGAAGAAGAAGAAGAAGAAGAAGAAGAAGAAGAAGAAGAAGAAGAAGAAGCAGCTTATTTGGCTCACAGTTCTGCAGGCTGTACAAGCATGGCACCAACACTGCTCAGCTTCTGAGTACCAACACTGCTTCTTCTGGTGAGGCCTCAGGAAGCTTTTACTCACGGTAGAAGGCAAAAGGGGAGCAGGCATTTGTGATGGTTAATACTGAGTGTCAACTTGATTGGATTGAAGGATGCAAAGTGTTGATTCTGCACGTGTCTGTGAGGGTGTTGCCAAAGAAGATTTACATTCAAGTCAGTGGGCTGGGAAAGGCAGACCCACTCTGAATCTTGGTGAGCACAATCTAATCAGCTGCCAGTGTGACTAGAATATAAGCAGGCAAAAAAAAAAAAAAAAAAAAAAAAAGAAACATGAAAAGAGAAACTGGCCTAGTCTCCCAGCCTACATCTTCCTCCCATGCTGGATGCCTCCTGCCCTCAAATATTGGACCCCGAGTTCTTCAGTTTTGGGACTCCGACTGCCTCTCCTTGCTCCTCAGCTTGCAGACAGCCAGCCTGTTGTGGGATTTTGTGATCATGTGAGTTAATATTTAATAAACTCCCATATGTATATACATACTTTTTTTTCCAGCCCAGCTGGAAAATTAAATCTTCTGGACTATAACGTTCCTTTAATCTCAGTCTCCATCCCTGACCTGGAGTTGAAGTCTCAAGGAAAACCATGAAAAACAGCTTCTGTGGTAAAATGCCACACCAAATCGAATGTTGTCTGGATTGTTGAATATGTATGGAATACACCCCCCCACACACACACACATACATTCCATTAGTTCTATCCCTCTAGAGAACCCTGACTAATACAGTGTGTCACATAGTGAGAGAAAGGGAGCAAGAGAGAAGAAGGAGGTGCCAGATTCCTTTAAATAGCCAGTTTTGTGAACTAACAGAGTGAGAACTCATTCATTACCGTGGGGAAGGCACCAAGCCATGCATAAGAAATCTGCTCCCATGACCCAAACACCTCCCACTAGGCTCCACTTCCAACACTGGGGGCCACGTTTCAACATCAGATCTGCAGGGGACACATGTCCAAACTATATTAAGTTACTGCCTTTATCAGCATGGGCATGGGGAGAGAGAGTTTGCTCCTAGGAAAATCCCAAATGACACAGCAACTCCCTGTTGTTTCAACATTCGTGGAGTAATAAAGATTCAGTGCATTTAAACTCCCCTCTAGATGGAGGTAGTCAGCATAAAATGTCCACAAATTAGGGACTTACCACATAGTCATGGCATCTATCAATGAAACAAAACCATCAAAGGACATTTTGACCTTGCAAGTTGTTCTGCATTTTTATTATTATTGCTTTTTTTTTTCCTTCTAAGACCTTTGTGGTAAAATAATTTCCTCTGTAATGCATAGGATATTGAAGACTTGTTTTTAAATACATATTGATATTTTTCTCATTGTAAAAGACAATGCATGTTCACTCTAAGTAACAGCAAACAGACGCAAAAGAATAGAAACTAATTTTTAAAACTTGTAATTTCGCCACTCAATGTTTTTATTCTTTTTGGAGATATCATTTGACATGGTTATAAGTTGAAATGCTAATTTTCAATAAAGTATCAATTATTTGTACACAATCATAAAGAAAACACTTAGTAATTATTTTAAGTGCATTGCAAGCAGTTAGGGAGCATTCTGGTCCCAATTTTACAAATAGGAAACCAAGTCTAGGGTAATATAATTAGTTTTCATTGGCCAGAGAAAGAATAGCTAACCTATGTGATCTAGCATTCACTTATACATATTTGTAAATCCTATGATTGTTACATTCAGTGTGTGTGTATGAATGTATGTATATATTTCCACACATACAGATATATAGACACATAAAACAAATTCATAATACAATATTTATATTTGCTTTGTACTGTGTGTCCGCATATTTTGTGTTCTTTTCTACTCTATCCTATTACATTCCATTTTTTTAAAAGATGTTGGCTACACCACTATAAAATGATTTCATAACTTACTGATGCATCATGATGTGTTGTTTAAAAACAGTTTTCCAGTTATTTGATTAAAGAGTTAAGCTCTGATGGTCTATATTAGATTCCACACTCCAGATAAAATGCTTGGAGAGCCAATAGAGGCAGGATACTGAGGCCCAGCTGGAAAGTTAAATCTCCTGGTCTACAGTGTTCCTTTAATCTCAATCTCCATCCCAGATCTGGGGTTGGAGTCTCGAGGAAACCCATGAAAACAGCTTCTGAAAGATGTCACACCAAATGAGATGTTGTCTGGATTGTTGAGATTCTAGGTGCTTTTCAGCTAGGGCTACCATTTATATTCACTGCCCATCTGCTTCAGCAGTGTACCTCCTAGCTTGGTCCCAAATGTAAACTGAGTTAAGAACAGAAAACACGTTGACTTCTAGGAGGGCTTGAATAAAAGCAGCATATTCATACTCAGTGAACTTGACTAGCTGTTACACAAAATTCTTCTTCTCATATGGGTTTTTTTCCTCATTATTCCTGTAGATGCTGGCATTAGGCCAGTGGGTTTTTGAGTAAGACAGTTTGGGTTATATCTCAGCTTTGACTCTGTGTGACCCTGGGTCTCCTCAGTTCCCTTATTCTAAAACAAGGACAATAAAGCCCACCACATCACTACTGAAAAGGATTTAATCACACTTATAATAGGATCCAGTATGGGTTCTGACTCAGAATTGAAACCTAGTAAATGAATGTTTACTTTCCTTTCCTTGGAGTTCTACTCTCAGGGCACATAACATTTCCAACAGAAGCTGAAGTCCCTGAGCTAGCAACCAACTCTTTAAAAATACAGCCAACAAGCCAGTTCTTCCCTTGCTCAGAACCACAACCCAAAGCTTGGATGCAGACAGCTAGTTAAGAAAAAATTTAGCATGACAGACACAAGTAGTATTTTCCTGATAACAACTAAAAGAAAATTAAATAACAAAACCACAATGTTTGTCAGCCAGCATGTCCATAAGATTATAAAATATACAGGACACTAGATGTCCTGTATATTTTATACAGGAGACTGGCTTAGCTATTTTTCCAGGAAAGAAAACAAGAAAAAATAAACTTTAGACTTAAATTTGCCAAGTATTTACTTCTTCACTGAAGCAGATACAACATGAGGATTATGTCACTATCTAGCATTTGTGGTGAGAGGCAATGCAACTTGAAACAGAGCAGCCAAAGCAGAGTTGGAACAGCCAGCTCTTACTTATCAGCTGTGTTGAAGAATCAGTCTTCTTCTCTCAGTAATTCTAGGGATAGCTATAGGGACTATTAGGAAATAAGCAATAAAGCAATTTACACATGCCTCCATCAGGATAACTATTAAGCTTCACTGTGATTATTCCTTTATCTATTTTCCTACTTTAAATCAGAGAATAAGGATTAAGCCTATTCCATCTCTTCATTCTGGATTTCAGAAAAATGCTGATAGAGTAGGTGTTAAGTAAATGTGTGTCAAATATTAGCTACATGGAGAAGAATAAATCTGCAGTTAGTGCTGTGAAGTAATGGTGCAGTTACATGCTAAGGATAAGCTACTCAGCCAACAGAAAGTTAGTTGAAAATCAAAGAAAGACAACGTTTTCCCAGCTCTCAATCTTGTTAGGCTCACAGATCTCACCAAGTTATTCACAGACATTATAACACACCCATACTATCTGCCTCATCAGTGATGTGTTTGATGTTTTAATTAGAGTTGCATTTGTAACTATTAGGGATTTTGTTAAGAGTTCCCCTCGTCTGTCTATCCACATGCTCTAATCACACACAGACGCTATGGTATAGACATATTAAATATTATTTTATTATAGATGTTTGCTTCAATGTATAAGATATGGATAGTAAATTACACACAACCAAGCCCTTGTTCCACCTCTTTCACTATAATTCCCACCATATCTTGTATTTCTTTATTGTCCTTAATTAACTACTTACTTAATTAACTAGAAATGTCAATCAATGAACTAGCTCAGTCACACACCAGTAGAGCAACCCCTTTGAAATCAGTGTTGTTCAGGAGAATCTGCTTCAGAGATTACCTAAGTAAATGGACTGATCAAGAAGATAAAAAGGAAAACACAAGTATTTCTTACCAAATAATTGAAGGATAATGAATGTTGGAAAATACTATGAACAAGATAGTTAACATCAAGTTATCATGATGATTCAAACTTTTCTTTGCTGAAATCTGTGTTTTTATGCTATGTATGCTATTCCATTTGTGGTTTATACATTCATCTTTCAATTTCCTAAATTTTGTTTTCAGAATGACAAAGTCATAATAACGTTTTCATCTCCAAAACAAATTTCTTGCATAATTATTTCCAAGAGAAACTTTTCATTTCCTTATTCTTTGCAATCCTATAATTCATTTTTTTTTCTTTTTCTTTTCATTCTTTTTTTTTTTTTTTTTAAATACATGCTCATGATGTCATCACTTGGTGAATATCACTTCCAGATAGGTCAGAAAACAATCTTAAAGAAAAAGGAGATGCAAAAAGATTTTTAAAATCCTTTTTAAAAAACAATAACTGGCTGGCACAGTGGCTCACACCTGTAATCCCAGAACTTTGGGAGGCTGAGGCAGGTGGATCACCTGAGTTCGGGAGTTCGAGAACAGCTTGACCACCGTGGAGAAATCCCTTCTCTACTAAAAATACAAAAAATTATCCAAGTGTGGTGGTGCATGCCTGTAATCCCAGCTACTCGGGAGGCTGAGGTAGGAGAATCGCTTGAATCCAGGAGGCGGAGGTTGCCGTGAGCCAAGATTGTGCCATGGAACTCCAGCCTGGGCAACAAGAGTGAAACGCTGTCTCAAAAAAACAAACAAACAAAAAACAAACAAACAAACAAAAAATAACCACCCCTCCAAAAAAAAAAAAAAAAAAAAAAAAAAAAATCTGGCAAAGCTAATATATCAAATGATTCTCAGTGTTACCTGAATGATTTTAAGTATTTGTAGACTAATCATATCATCAGATTATCATGCTAGGAACAGAAAAATAAATAATATAGCATTGTAAGAGAAAGTAGACAGGCTAAATAAATAATTTTACATTAGAATTCATATTTTATCAAACTTTACCTCTTCTACGAAACCTATCACTGTGCATTGTACACGTAGATGAATTTTAAAATGTGTGGGAAGATCTAGGCAGTACTCACTTACTGCCTAGATCATGATCCTGTAATGACCCGGATCATTCTATCAGCACTGAGGTAGATGATCTATAAACCAAACACAGATATTCCAGCTCTGTCTGTGACCAAGACCTCCCTGGCTTTATTCCTGACATTGTTCCCCTTCTGTTCCACATCTGGGAGAGCTCGAGTCCTCTGGCTTTGGATGCAGGTCCCATTTGTCTCTTTAAAAGTGTTGGCAGACCTGGGCATCAGAGCTTTCTAAGGATTTTGGTTCAGACTCATTACTCTGGCTTTCCCAGGTAGGGGATCCCCTTCCCTAGCTCTTACTATAGAATTCAAACTCTGACTCTGACCCAACTGTCATATCTGGATTCATTAAATGTCCACTGGCACCTTTTGTTCTGGTCCAGAGAGGTCAAAACAGGCAAAAGAAACTAAGGAAATTCCACAGTCCATCAAAGGAAGCTTCCACATGTCCTGACTTCAGGATATTTTAATTTTAAAACAGTGGCCTAAAACCACTGATTCATGCATTATTTCAACAAACATTTGTTGAGTGGTTAGTATGAACCAGACTCATTTTAGATACTTTTACTCCTAGTTCCTTATAACTCCCTGTTTGAAAACTTCTCTTCATGTTTACATCTTCCTTTCCCTGACAGAATTGCCTATCATCCAGAGTCCTAGCACAAAGCTTCTCGTGAACTTTCAGGACCAGATATTCATAGTTTTTGATGGGTCCCTAGGAGTGTCACTGGTGTGAGAGAATTTTAGAGTCTGGTGGGTGCAAACAGGAATGAGATATGATAGCTTTCCTTTCAGAATACCTAATCCAGTATGGGAGTATGTAAATCTATGCTCCCCAAAATGTGATTTGTACCTAAGGGCTAAGATAAACCTTTGGAAGGAAAGATGGGATTTTAATGTAAGTGATATTTGAAATGGTCCTTGATTGATAAACAGGAGCCTTCAGTGACCGGGCCCTGCCTATCCTTCTGCTGGATCAATCTAAATGTTAAATTCCATTTTAAAAAAATAAAATGCTGATTTTTGTTTTCAGGTCATACCACACTGTTTCCAGTTTCCATTCCTTTGCTTGTTTGGTCTGCCTCTTCTGAAGTGGGTCCCTTCCCAAGTCACGTTAGGTAGCACCCTCTACCACAAAGTTTTCTCTGGAAGCTCCTACCCTTCCACGAAAAAGAGTCAGGTGCTCCCCTCCCGTGAGTGCCCATGAAACTCTGCACATTGCTGAGTGACTTGGACCTCGACACAATGTCATATCTTTCTGTGACACTCTGTAGATGTGAGTTCAGTTGAAGCAGAGTCTATCTTTTCCCTCTTTGTAATCCAATTTAGTTCCCAGATCATGAGTGGTAGATAAATTTTGAATGGATGAATGGACTTTATTGCATTAACAATAAAGTAACTAGAGCAACTGTGTGGGAAAGGTGTCTATAGCAGAAATGTGGAAGATGGGTGATGTTAGGCAAGACTATTTCACTGGCAAGAGACAGACATCTAATTTATATCATCTTAGAAAAAAGAAAAGAAAGAAAATCTGCCGGCCTACATGACTGAAAAGTCCATAAATAAATCAGAGCCAGCTGGAGGACCTAGGTGTCCATACAATATACTTAAGATGGTCCCCTTCATGTCTTACCTGTGCTTTTCTCTGGGCCCAATTCACTCTCAGGCATGTTCTCCCCAAGCATTACAAAATTCCAGGCCCTCATTTTACCAGTTTTGCAACCGCAGTAAGAATTCAGAACATTCTTTTCATTTGTTCAAGCAAAAATTCTAGAAACTATTTCTAATATAGCCAGGCTTTGGTCGCTTGTCCACATCTGAACTAATCAGCAGGGTTAGGGCCGGGGGTGGCATACAGGAAGGAACTGAGAGATGGGTTATCCTATCTGAACCCTATAGACTAAGAGCAGGTAATCCAGGGTGTGTTCTGAGAAGAGAGTGCCAGACAAGCAGTCTTTGGAAGACTGATTAGAGAGGCTGAACCTAACTCTAGAACCCACTATGCCCTTGTACTTTGGGGGTGAACTGATTCAGAAATCTAACATCACATTCACACATCTTTATTCTTCTCTGCTCAGAGCCAGAGTCATTACATTGGAAGAGATGAGTATAGAGAAATAGGGACAGCAGGTGTGAGGGACAAGTTCCTAAGGTAAGTGGGGGCAGAGGAGAGCTGCCCCGCCTGTTCCTGCGTGTCTTGAGCATGGTCACTTCTCAGGATGGAGCACTGCCTCTATTTAGGCTCCCCTAAAATTATAGAGCTTGAGTCATGGGCTTGCCATGCATGTAATTTATTTGGGGAAATGTTCCCAACACAGAGGACTCAAGAACTGGAAAGAGCAAAATAGGAAAAGAGGACATGGGCAATTGGGGTTCAATCCTACTGGGTATCCTCTGAGAAATGATGTAGAATGTCTGCCCAAACCATGAAAAATGGGAAAACATGTATCTATTGCCTCTTGTTTCTCCTGAGAAAGGGATGTTCCATGGCAGCAACAGAGAAACATTGGGCTAGTGAGTGAAAAATACCTGATGCAGCTGAGGCAGGGAGCTACCAGGTGACATCTGCAGGCAGCAGAGTGCTACAGCAATGACAGATAAAGAGATCTAGGAAACACGAGCATGCAGATTTGACTGCTAATTATGAAAGTTTCCATAGTGATCCCATGGAAAATGGAATTTAGCCACCAAAGCTTCCACTTTTAAAGATTCCTCCATTTCTTCAAGAATTGTTGCTTGCATACGTTTAAAGACTGTGTAAAATCGTGGCATTCAACTCTTGAAAAAAATTGGCTTGGAGGAACACTTGTTTCAACAAGACAATGAATTTGTTTATTTTTTCCAGGCTACTGCATTCCTGTGCTTATAAATTTTGACTTTTGGTTTATTTATGCAGATTTCATTGATACAAGTGGCATAATAAGGAGGAAATAACAAAAAATTCTTTCCTTTCCAATTCATGTACAAAAAACAAGTGATTCTGATGAAAATTTTCCTGAGTCAAGTTCTGTCTAATCTGCAGATGCCCACTGCTTCTTGACATGCTTCATTCACTTCATTCTCTTGGCAGCTCCTGTAGAGCTCTGCTCCCCCGAGTGCTCTCATTGCGTCAGTTTTGGGTTGGGTCCTGAGATGATTATAGCAGAAACACTTGTGTTTTTCTCCAGTTACCAGAACTAGATGAGAGATTTGGGCAGCATGATTAATGATGAAGGCAAACTATTTAATCCTATGAAACATGATGAAGTGTCCAAACTCGGCAGTAGATAGTTTGGATTTTCATATTTGAGCAAACCTTCACTAAACAAAAATTCAATTTCCTTTCTAAAAGCTAGCAGATGAAACATTCATGGCCATTTAATTTTGGAGGCATTCTAAATGAATTCAGAAAGAGAAACTTTTAAAAAAAATAAACATTTTATTTTGAAATAATTTTAAATTTATAAAAGTTGCAAAGTTAATACAGTATCTGTGTATCTTTCACCCACTTTCCTTTAAAGTGAACATTTTACAATACCGTGGTATATTCGTCAAAGCTAAGAAACCACCACTGACACATTACTTTTAACTGAACTCCAGATTTTATTTGGATTTTGCCAGTTTTCCCATTAACATCCTCTTTCTGTTTCAGAATGCAAACCAAAGTACCACACTGCAGCCAATTGTCATGTCTCCATAATTTCCTCTGGACTGTGATGGTTCTTCAATCTGCCCTTATTTTTCATGACATTGACAGTTTCGAAGAGTACCACTCAGCCATTTAAGTTTCTTCGATTTAGATTTGAAGTATGATTTTCTCGTGATTAGACTTGGGCTATTAATTTTTGAAAGAGCACAGAGAGGTATGCTGTTCTCGTGACATCATATCAAGGGGGTACATGATATGCACATGACATCACACTGATGATGTAAATCTTCCTCATTTGATATAGGGCGAGTTTACCAGGTTTCGTCATGGCAAAGTTACTATTTTATTTTTCAGAATTGGGCACTTCAGGAAAATATAACAAGCTATTTCAATGCCACAGGAGAGATATGCTGTTAGTGAAACAGAACTATGGAGATGTACGACCATTTTGCTGTGCTTTCATTTAAGAATATGTAAATTTGAACTATTCAACTAGGGCAATAACAGATTTTTAAAAATCATTCTACTCTTGAAAGTATTAATTATATATCACAGAGTGTTTTTTTTTTTTTTTTTTTTTTTTTTTTTTTTTTTTTTTTTTTTTTTATCATAGTATAGTGGTTAAACGTCATTTTATCTGGGTTTGATTTCCAGGCTCAAGGATGTATGACCTTAGGCAAGTGACTTAACCTCTCTGAGCCACAGTTTCTTTATTCGTAACTTAAAGTCTCATAGACATACCAATGTCTACTGATACTGTAGTTATCAGTACAAGTACAGGCTTGTTTGGAAGACTGAATGAGTTAATATTTGTAAACTGCTTAGAAGAGCAGAAAATAAATGCTCTGTCCTTTGCCTCGGGTGAAAAGGTTTAGCAATTCGCCCTTGGTATGCAGCAACATAATCAAGGAAGCAGCATATGTTTATTTACCAGAATTCTGTAAGCTCTTTTAATTTAGCTCCTTTGCTGAAGAAAAATAAAAGCAAATTTTCAGTGACTTGTGAATATTTGTTTCATAGACAAAGTGAAGAGATATTAGAGGGAAAAAAATATCTTCTTGCCTTTTTGGCTTGTATGAACTTTATAAAATGATCATGTATTACAACTACAATTAGAAAACAAAACAAAACAATACATTTTTCAAGTTTTAAAGAATAATTTCCATATTTCTGGAAATTTCAATTGTCCATCAAATCCCAGAAAAAGAGTGATAATAAGAGGTGTAATCACACAAACTTTCAATTATTCATGAGCTAGTCACACATTTAATAAACTTTAGATTATATGTCATTTCCTATTCCTTACTACCAATTAGAACCTTCCTCTAATTTTCTTGATTTTTCTCTTAGAATCATATTGATAAACACTAGAGTATTTTCTAAAAATAGTCATTCCTTTAGTACATCTTTTCAATAAATGAGATGGAGACTGTCACACTCAAAGTCCCTTTTTATATACATGAAGTGATTGTAAGGTGGACTACAAAATAAACCAATGATCTGTCTGAATGGTAACAAATAAAATTTTATCTAAGTGTACCTCCTGGTAGAGTACATATTTGTCTTCCTTTCTGAAAACCTGATACAGAAAATTTTATTTCAATTTTTGTAAATTCTCAACTGAGTTTCTTTCTTTTTTTTTTTTTTAATTTAGAAGTTTGCAGCATTGATTACAGCTTGAACTGATGAAGATATTTGGGACACTGTACTTTGGTCTCCATTGGGTCAATGCTTTTTCATTTATTCTTTCTGTTAAGAAATATAAGTAATCAGGAAGTCGTGAAAAGGGAAATAATTGAAAAGACTGGAGTACATATACTATATACAGTGTCCATTTGAAAGAAACAGCATTCTAGCACACTTTTCTGCCTTTGACTAAGATTACTGTAATGAGAGCACCAGTACTCCTGAGCACCAGTAACCAAAAGGGCATTTTGGAAACTGAGCTTTTGGTGTTTCTATGAACATTCCATCTTCCAGGATCTGCCTTTATTTCTTCAAGACTCATACTGCTGTATATGATGTTGTATACATTCAGGGTTAGTTGGGTAGCAGTAACTGATACAGAAAATTTTAAATGTAAAAAACACTGGGGAGCGAACCTTTCCATTAGAATATATATATATGTATATGTATTATATATGTGAATTCACATCAGGATGAGTTTCTATTTAGGCAATGTTGGAAAACCTATTTCCATTTTGTTTATTTAACAAACATTACAAGGCACTTAAATCCATGCTGGCTCTTACAAATGTTGACTCATTTCTCATAACCGCCTTGGGGTAGAAACAGAGAGGCTAAACAACCTGCAGGCGATGCTTCACTACTATATGCAGGTGGCAGCCTTGCCGTGTTCTCTGCTTGGCTAGGAACACAGATCTTATCTATGGAGCTGGGCTGTGTAGAACTCTGTTGTGGAGACATTTGCCTTTGGGTCTGGGGCCTCTGCTTTTTCCCTCTCCTCCCATCTTACTCCATGTCTCAGAGAGCTCTGAATCCCACTTGGAAAATCACACTTAAACCCTCTGAAAACCTAATGATGAATAAAAATAAGTTCTCTAGAACTTCTGGAGAAAAAAGTAACAAAGCTACCAGGTTAAATGACTGAAATTCCTGAGAGAAAACAACATGTATGTGTTCCTCTAGAAAGGGGGCCCAATATTGAATACCAGGAAGTCCTATAGTAAATGAAATGTGACTGTATGTGGGATCTGGCGTTCCTATTTCATCTGGATGCATGTCTGCTGCTTCAGTGGGAATGGCGCTTGCACACCAGGTACCCACTCCCTGGTGTCATGTGCTATGCTGTCCGAAGACAGAACGAGGAATGGTGAGCCCATGAACCTGCTGGACCTAGCCCCTCCGAGGTCCGCAGTGACAACCAGTGCCGTATTTCTAGATCAAATCTGAACTCCTCCTACAGGGAAAAGATTTTCAGGGGATTTTGGAAGTTCCAACATTTTACAGGGAAGAAGGAAGTCATGCAGGGTAGGAAAGGAGAAGTCATGCTATACAGCTCTAGCTTCCACTGACACTAACACTGGATTCAACTTTTGACACTGATAATCTGTTGCCACCAAATGGAGGACGTAAAGAAGATGCTCTAAGTGTGATTAGAGAATATACAACACAAGGTACAAGCAGAACATTCTTCTCTGGAATCTGACATGATGGACTGTATTTTCACAGAGAGCACTGACGTTAGATGTACATGAAATAGGCTAATCCGAAAATAAGAAAGGCTGAGGCAGAGAGGATAATACAGTTCCGGCCTATCTCCCAGCACCTTGTTAATTTCTCTCAGCCTCCAGAGACAAATCCGAGACACAACTCTCTTCCTCCAAAGAGGTCGCGCCTACCCTGTGGTGGTTCTCAGGGATCCGCCCCAGCTCCTTCTCTGCTCCCAGCCCCACACACTGGGATCACTAGGCACCCAAGATCCCACCTCTCAGGTGGTCCACGGGAGTCTCAGAGTCCACGGGAGTTACTCTAGAGGACGAGGCGCGGGCTGCATCAGTGGACACCCCCACCCCACTCGCTCACCAAGTGTTCCACCCTGGGGGCGGGGCCGTCTCCTTCCTTCCGGACTCCGCATGGATCTGGAGCTCCGGGAATTTCCCTGGCCTGGGAGCTTCGGGCTTTCCAGCCCCAACCATGCATAAAAGGGGTTCGCGGATCTCGGAGACCCACAAAGCCCGGGCAGCAGGCACCTGTTCGCCAGCTCTCCCGCTCCTTGCACAGCCACCAGACCCGTCTGCTGAGCACCATGGCCCTCGCCGCGCTCTCCGCAGCTCCTAGCAATCCCCGGTTCCTGCGGGTGGCGCTGCTGCTCCTCCTCCTGGTGGCCACCGGCCGGCGCGCAGCAGGTGGGTTCCGACGCCTTGGGGTCCCCGGGACGGACGCGGCTGGGGTGGGCGCCCTGCGCCGACAGCCTCGCTCAATCAGTGAGTCTCTTCTTCCCTAGGAGCGCCCGTGGCCGCTGAACTGCGCTGCCAGTGCTTGCAGACCCTGCAGGGAATTCACCCCAAGAACATCCAAAGTGTGAATGTGAAGGCCCCAGGACCCCACTGCGCTGAAACCGAAGTCATGTAAGTCCCTCCCCGCTCTGCCGCTGCCACCGCCGGGGTCCCCGACTCTCCCGCTGCCCAACCCTGTCCCCAGCCCGACCTCCTGCCTCACGGGATTCCCTTCTCTCTGCAGAGCCACACTCAAGAATGGGCAGAAAGCTTGTCTTAATCCCGCATCCCCCATGGTTAAGAAAATCATCCAAAAGATACTGAACAAGTGAGTTGTAATTTCTCTGTACACAGGTGACTGGAGCCGTTGGTCAGAAATACTGGCATCTGCCCCCTAAAAATAAAATCAGGAAAACTCAGGGGTTAGTTGAATGACTAGAAATTGTGATTATTATTTTCACAATTAAAGTTTCCTTTACGATAATTACTGCTCTGGTGCCAGAGGATATTCCCAATGCCTGGCGTCCCCACCGAAGTTCTTCTTTCGTTCCAATGAATGTAGGTAAAACTACCTTCATTTGAGGCCCAGTAGGACAAAGAGTAATAGGTTCTGGCTGTTTTTAATCCAATAGTACAGTGGAGACCACCACCCCACTCCACCCCCATTCCTAAAAGAGCATCCCAAGCCTAGAGGTCATTGCCACACAGTACAGCTGTCACAGGCAGTAGCCACTTGGTTGCCAGGCTGGGGAAACTGCATTCAGAAAACTCTAGAGGCTGGAAGAGCAGGACAGGAGCAGAGTGTTGTGCAGTCAGTTTTCCCGAGCACCTACTCAGGGCACCCATTTTCTCTTTACAGTGACAAATGCAACTAACCAGAAGGAAGGAAGAAGCTCACTGGTGGCTGTTCCTGAAGGAGGCACAGTCCTTATATGAACAGAAAAGAGAGACACAGCTGCAGAGGCCACCTGGATTGAGCCTAATGTGTTTGAGCATCACTTAGGAGAAGTCTTCTATTTATTTATTTATTAGTTTGTTTTGAAGATTCTATGTTAATATTTTAGGTATAAAATAATTAAGGGAATGATTAAGTCTACTTGCACACTGTCCCGTTATATTCATTCTTTTTAAAATGTCAACCCTAAGTTAGTTCCATCTAGATTCGTATTTAATTTGAAGGTAGAATGTTTTCAAATGTTCTCCAGTCATTATGTTAATATTTCTGAGGAGCCTGCAACATGCCAGCCACTGTGATAGAGGCTGGGGGATCCAAGCAAATGGCCAATGAGATCATTGTGAGGGCAGGGGAATGTATGTGCCCATCTGTTTTGTAACTGTTTAGATGAATGTCAGTTGTTATTTATTGAAATGATTTCCTAGTGTGGGTCAACATTTCTCATGTTGAAACTTTAAGAACTAAATGTTCTAAATATCCCTTGGACATTTTATGTCTTTCTTGTAAGGCATACTGCCTTGTTTAATGTTAGTTTTACAGTGTTTCTGTCTTAGAACAAAGGGGTTTAATTATTGATGTTTTCACACATAATATAAAAATAAAGTACTTAAAAATAGAAAATCCTCGTTTGATTTTTGGGGGGAAACAAGGGCTATCTTTACTGGAAAATCTGGTGATTTATATCAATATTTCTCAATATTTGTATTGTGTTATTTTCTGGGTGTTCAATTTGCTGTACAGATAAATCAAACTATGAGTTATGCTTCATTTCATGTGGTGATTGCTGCCAATACCCTTGGCTCTCACCTAGTGAAGAAGGTGCTTTACCAAACTATGGGCTGGCCCCTAATGGGAGAGTCACTGATATAAATTGCCCTTTTTATAAGAAGTTTCTTTCTGTCTTGCTACTCAAATTTACCTCCTTAAAAACATTTATATTATCTTAGTAAGTGCCCTCATTTCATTGCTTTGGTTAAACAACATTTCTTATAATTGTTGACAGTTTAATAAAGGTGGCAGTGAAATGGTGACTAAAATATTTCTTTTTTCAAAACTGAAATCATTTGTGTCGTCAATAGAAACAGAAGTGAGTGGTTGAATGCTTCACCTGTGAAAAGATCTTATTGAAATTTGGGCTCAGCTTTCTAACCTTCACATATAAGTAATTAGTACTAAGATCAGCAGTGTTTCAATCCTTTATAGCAATATGCCAAATACAATGGTTTTAAGATTGGGCTGCATTCATTTATATCCTTTCTAGTGGAATTTTGATGGGACCTCATAGAGCGGTTGTCCTCTGGGGAACTCTGTATTCATTGTTGTCCCAGGACGGCAGCAGCACTACAGGTTTTAGGACAGAAGCACAATTGGCATGTCTAAGGAAGAAAGACCCCAATAATATAAGAGAAAGCACACTCCAAACCTGAAAAGGAAGGATGTTCGTGCATGCATGAGGTGTGTACTTTTTTCTGATTCAGGACTCATTCAGGAAATCCTGAGCCCTGGGTAACTGCCTCTAACAGAGGCAAGAAGGTGAGGCCGGTAGCCTCAATACTTGAAATCAAGTTCTGGATTGTCCCAAGAAGCTGGGCAAATAAAGGTCATAAGTAGCAAGAAACAAACTCTGTGAACTTTTATCACAACTAAAAAAGTTAAAAATAAGAATCTCTTCATAATTCTGACATTATTAGTTAATTATGAATGAGATGAGAAATAATATTTATAAACTATACATAAGCAAATAAATACAAACCATTTGAGAAACTCCGTAAATGGTAGGATTCACTCCCTAATCCCAAGTTAGAGGACACTGGAAAATGTTTACAAGCAGCACCCAAGGGTTCAGTAGAACCACTCCTTACACCTAAGACAAGTCCTTACCCTCAAACATTGGAGCTTGCTGTACTGGCTACTTAGCTCTGGCTAATAAGGAATAGGGAACATAAAAAGGACAAAAAAGGACAAAAGAGATGCTTTTATTCACATGGTGGTTAAAGACAGATTTCAAAGGATCAGATTGACTTTGGTGTAAATTCCAGCTCTGTCACTATGATCTTGGGCAAGTTTCTTTACTTCACTCAACCTCAATTTCCTTTCTACAGGATGAGGATAATAACAAAATGAGGCTTCTGAAGTGTTGCAGGAATTAAATGTTATGCAGACTCTGGAAACCCGGTTCTTGCCATTGGTCCTCAGGCCAACTCCATGGACATTGTCTCAGTCTCAGTCTTAGATCAAGCAGATATATAAACTGTGGTTTTCACACCAAATTGCTTTGAAAACTTGCAAGTACAAGGCAGTCTCCTGTTGGGAGTGTTATAGCAGGAGGTAGGATGCAGCCTGTTTGGTGTGGTAGTCACAGGGTGAAGGAAGTAGGAAAAGGATATTACATAACACATCACAGTTTTGAGAAGCCATCAGCAGAAGACAGCAATGATCACAGTGACTGAGGTTTCTTGAGCAATGTTACCATGGGGTCTAGAGAAGGAAGGAAGGAGATGTGGCTAACACTATTCTGTCATTGTGAGTCTTCCTGAGACACCCTCTCAGGTGTTCCACAAGTAACTAGAGAGACATTAAGGGATGGTGGAGGTGGCAGACCCACAATATCATGGTGAGGGAAGTCCAGAAAAACAGATCACAGTGTTTGTGTTTTCTGGCTACCCAATCACATAATTTGAAAAAGGACTTGTCCTGTCTTCTCCAGTGATGTCCCACTCCACTCACAATGAGTATGACAGCTGCCATGTACAACAGCTTCCCAACTTAAGGCACCTGTTCTTCTGCATCTCTTCCTGGTGGCTTTCTCTATTGAGGTGTGGGAAAGGTGGCTTGGCAGAGAGAGATTTCTCAGTCTGGATTTCTCACAGGATGAAGAGATTTCTCACAGGATGGCCTGTGATTTGATGCCCTGAGAGGAGAAACAGGAGTTAACGGATGAATATTCAATTCTCCCAGTCTCTTGTTAGATAATTCTAGAAGTCTCTCTCTCTCTCTCCATGTATATGTGTGTGTTTACGTTTTATAGTGTAGTAAAATAAAATAAATAAATATTAAAAATACAAATATATGAATAGATGAAATGTTCCACTTCTCTCTTATGTTTATACCTTATTTAAACACCTGAGCATAATTAAGATAGTTATTTAAAAATCTTGCTGTGCTAAATCTATCATTCTGTCACTTCTGAATCTATATTTACTTGATTTTTTTCTCTTATTATAACTCATGCTGTTCTACTTCTTAGCATGAATAATCATTTTCATTTGACTGCAGGAAATTTTGAATCTTATGTTGCTGAGTGTCAGGATTTGTTTTCTTTCTTTAGAGTCTTGGGCTCCGTTTTGACAAGCAGTTAAGTTCTAGGGCATCAACTTTGTCTCTTTGGGGCTTGTTGTTGAGCTTTGTTAGGGTGGTCTAGGAATGTTCTTCATTCTAGGGTTTGTTTAGCTGCACTACTAAGTCGTGTCTTTCTTGTGCCATTAGTGAATGCCCTGAGTACTCACAGGTTCTCTCTACTCCAACAGAGTAGACCTTAAATATCTCTTCATTCCATGCTAGGTCTGAGGTTTTCTCAGCTTAAAAATCTCTAGTTTAACTTATGGAGTTTGCTTGACTTATGGATTTTGCTTGACTTATGGAGTTTCACCTCATGCATGTGTGACTTAGTATTGATCAAGGAGACCCACTGGGACCTCAATGCAGATTGTCGGAGTTTTGGTTTCTTGCATAGGTCTTTCCTTTCCGCAGTTCTTTTTTTCTAAACTTCTAGCCATCCCAGCTCTGCTGAATTCAAACCTGTGCCCCCTCAACTCACTAAGACTACCATGGTCTACTTGGGATCTCTCCCCCTGCACAGTGGTCCAGAGTTGCTCCAGAAAAAAAACAGGATAACCATACACCTCACCTTGTTTGTTTCCTTTTCTGAGGAATTCTAGTCTTTTGCTGCTTGTTGTCCAATGTCTGATAACAATTGCTTCATACATTGTGTTGCATTTTCTAGTTGCTTAAGACAGGAAGTTATGACTTTTGTTTTACTTCAACATGACTGGAAATTGAAATCTTATTGGGACAATTCTGAGGAACATTTTACAAGGTTTCTTGAGACTCCATGGCAAGATGAAGCCCTGATTGCCCAAGTGATATCTCATTCATTACATAGCTTTATTAGATTTTCTCTCTTCCCTATCCCACATTCCCCCACTCCCTCACTTGTTCTTTCTATGATCGTTTCTAAGATAAACTACTGCACGTAAGTCTTTGTATCAGACTCTGTTTTGGGAGAGCCCAAACTTAGACAATTGGGCCCCCCAGCAATTAGACCTCACAGCAGAGGCTTATTACTACTATTTCACTGACGAGTATAATGCCAGAGAACCAGGGGGAAGAAAAATGGGAAGTGAGGCAGAAAAAAGTAAAAGCTCATGATAGGAGAGAGCATAACCACACTGGCCATTGCTGCACACAACTGAATTCTTGACCTCACAAAGGGGCTGTTGAGAGTGTTTGCTTTTCTCTTCTGCAGAAATGTGAAACCTTCTCAAACCAAGAAATTGTAGTTGTCGTGTTTATAGCAGAGTCATAAATCATCCTAACAGCAGGGTATTGGCCTCTGATTTCTATTCTTTGGCTATGGTTAAAATAAAAATATAGAATCTGGATCCATAAGGTCCTAAAGGAGGGGGAAAGAGTCTACCAGACCACAGTCAGGACCTCATTTTCACCTTTGAAGAGGTTAGTACTCCAAATGACATTTTTGTTCTCCATGTTAAAAATAATAAATCTTTCCTTTTTTAAGTGAAAAGTAGTTAGAAATATTCTTGTTGCTTTCAAAAATGTCCTAAAAAAGAAGCCAGATCACTTATGAAGACAAATAAATAAATAAAATGTTAAGATTAGGGACTGATCCCTTGGCAGTCAGACAGGAGTTTGGTTCAAAACTTGAGAGTCACAAGAAAAAGAAAATCAGCCTTCTCATTTTATAGATGGAACTGTGAAGGCTCAGAAACCACCAAGAAGTTACCATATGCCATGGAATTATTTCATTACAAAAGCAGGCCAGAGTTTGGTTTTCTGATGACTAATACACAGTGATTTTTATTAAACTAGATTATTTTCATGACTGCTCAAGAAGATAATTAGTCTAAATTTTGGCTGTAGGGTTGGCTTTCTAAAATTTGTAGAACCATTCTCAGGGTACTAATTAATAGCTAATAGCCATTCATGCCATGTGCCACTTTAAGACAGTTTAAAGAAAACATTGTGCATATTGTAGCCAAATAATTCAAAGTATAAAATGAGTTCAGTCAATTTATGATACTAACTAAATTACTCCATTAGTCATCTATTGTCACCCCAAAATGCAGTGAGTTTAAACAGTCACCATTTTATTTTGACACATGGCCATCAATTTGGGCTAGGCAATGCAACAACCTGAGCTTGGCTAAGGTGGTTCTTCTGATGGTGTCTCCTGGAGTCTCCAGGTGACACTTGGTGACTTGAGTGAAGTTGCCTCACTCACATGTCTGGTTGTTTGCACTAGTCATTTCCTGGGCCTCATGAGCTTGGCTATCCTCATATGGTGGCAACTGCATTTTAACAGAGCAGGAGTAGAAGCTCCTAGGCTTCTTACTTTGTTGGCCTGGAACATCTCCAGCATCACTTTTACCACATCCTGTTGGCCAAAGCAAGTCATACGGTGAGCATGGAGTCAAGGGGATTGGGAAACAGATTCTACCTCTTAAAGTGAGGAACTGCTAAGAATGTAAGGCTATTTTTAATCTTTCACTGTTGTATTACGTTCTGATATTTGATTTTCTTGTTTATGACATAGAAATACCCCTTGTAAAGTTTCCAGATAACTTACGAAAATTCATAGAGGAATGTTAACACAAATGTTTATTGGAGTACAATAAACAA
This sequence comes from Piliocolobus tephrosceles, assembly GCF_002776525.5. Classification (NCBI taxonomy): domain Eukaryota; kingdom Metazoa; phylum Chordata; class Mammalia; order Primates; family Cercopithecidae; genus Piliocolobus; species Piliocolobus tephrosceles. The sequence continues at coordinate 115,770,732 of NC_045436.1, read as the reverse complement.
TTATTATTACTATATTTCATTGCATTTCAGTGTAGATAAATATTTTAAAAAATAAAACATAAGATTACAGTTAAAATTGGATATTTTAGTAACTTGAGTATTTGTATAAGCCTCAGGCCTATGTGAAAATTCAACTAACAAAATAACTGTCTATAAAATCAGGGAAGTTGTCAAGTTGTCAGTCTCAGCACTATAAGTCTAATTGTAATAAATTCTGCTGCAGATCTGGCACAAATTTTAGTAGCTGCAGAATGAGAGAACCATCTTTGATAAGAAAAATTACCACCTCTTTAACAAACTCCTTAGTAAACTATTGTGATGTCTTAAGCCTGTCTTTGAAGTTTTATGAAAAACTAAATTACTTTGAATCTTTCAATATTTGGTTATCTTATCTGTATGTGCTTCTTATTAGCACCATAACACCTGTACAGATTCATAGCACATTTTATTACCTTTAATTGGTACAGGAGGAAAATGAGACTTGAAGAAATCAAGGTTGCTTCTGAATAACAGTTTGAAGTTACTTACAGCTTTTCATTTCTACAAAGGACAAGATGTGATCAGTCAATTGAATGTTGTCAGTTTGTTAAAACATCTCATTTAAAGACTGAAATAGCTTTTTTCTCCTTCCTTCACATGCCCATATCTTGTTTGTGCCTCTTTGTGCATTTCTCTGTCTCAAATGCATATCAGCCTTCAAAAAAAAAAAAAAAATGATGATTTTCTTTTTGTCTTTTCACCAGTTCAATGTTACCTTCCCTGTAAAGTCTTTCCTGACTGCCCTGGGGAAGTCCTCCCTCCCCTCTGCTTCCACCATGGCTCAGATATACAACTGACAACACAGATTACCTTCTAGTTTAATCTGTTTCCTCGTCTGTCTCTCAAAACAGACTGTGAACCTCTCAAGAGCAGAAATTCAACTTTTATTATCTTCAAATGCCTAGCATCAAGCAAAGGCCCTGGCAAATAATAAATGCTCAATTATAATTAGTAAAAGAAAATAACTTACTATTTAGGCTAGTTTTAGCTTTAAACTGTATCAACGTTTCAGTAACCACTAGTTCTTCAGTTAAATGTTGTTATAGGTTGAGTTATGTCCCCCTCAAATTTCTATATTGATGTCCTAATCCCCAGTACTTCAGAATGTGACCTTATTTGGAAGTGGGGTTCTTAAAGAGGTAATCCAGTTAAAGTGAGGTAATTAGAGTGAACCCTTAATTCAGCGTGATTGTTGCCCTAATAAAAAGGGGAAATTTTGAAATAGACAGGCATACAAAGAGAACACCATGTAAACATAAAGATAAACACCCACTGAGCATGTAAAGTGTCTGGAACAACTCCTTCTCTCACAGTCCTGAGAAAGAAACAACCCCACTAAACCTATATTTTGGAGTTCCAGAGTCCAGAATTGAAATATGAAAACATTTCTGTTGTTTAAGCAACCCAGTTTGTGGTACTTTGTTATGATAGCCCTAGGAAACTAATGCAAATGTTTTGCTCTTTGATTTGTTAATGCAAAAATATGTGGTCACTATAATATAATTAAAGTCACTTATAAAACTGTTTAAGAAATAAAATTAAATCTCATAGTTCACTATTAGTTAATTAACCTTGAAGCCAATGGAAACTGCTACCTTCAAACAATACGTAAAGTGTTGTTTGCAGTTCTTTTTAAAAATTATAATTTATTACTTTTCTTTAATGCTATGAAAAAAAAAACCAGACCAGATTATCTTTCTACTTTAAATAATTAAAACACAAAATACATGAAGCGATGGACATTCGACAATAAGAATAATGGGACAGTAATCCCTGTGAGAAGAAAAAAAAAAAAAAAACAGAGGCAAGCCCTTTGATGAACCCAGAGTACCACGTAGGGAGCATTTCCAGAAATGATCACTGAAAGGCCAAGTTCAGAGTTCTTTGTTGTCATTTGTTTTGTTTTGCTTTGAATGATTTTTTTTTTTTTATTTTTACTTTAAGTTCAAGGGTACAAGTGTACATTTGGTACACAGCTAAACTTTCGTCATGGGGCTTTGGCATACAGATTATTTCATCACCCAGATATTAAGTCTAGTACCTATTAGTTAATTTTCTTGATCCTCTCCCTCCTCCCACCCTCCACCCTCCAATAGCACCCAGTGTGTGTTGTTCCCCTCTGTGTGTCCGTAAGTTCTTATCATTTAGCTCCACTTTTAAGTGAGAACATGTGGTTTTTGGTTTTCGGTTCCAGTGTTAGTTTGCTGAGGATAATGGCCTCCAGCTCATCCATGTCCCTGCAAAGGACATGATCTCACTCTTTTTTATGGCTGCCTAGTATTCCATGGTGTTTACATACCACATTTTCTTTATCCAGTCTATCTTTGATGGGCATTTAGGTTGATTCTATGTCTTTGCTATTGTAAATAGTGCTGCAACAAATACACATGTGCCTGTGCCTTTATAATAGAATGATTTATATTCCTTCTGGTATATACCCTGTAATGAGATTGCTGGGTCCTTAGGGCTTTGAGGAATTGCTGCACTGTCTTCCACAATGGTTGAACAAATTTACACTCCCATCAACAGTGTTTAAGCATTCCTTTTTCTCCATAACATTGCCAGCATCTTTTGTTTTTTTTTTTTACTTTTCAATAATAGTCATTCTGACTGGTGTGAGATGGTATCTCATTGTGGTTTTGATTTGCTTTTCTCTAATGATCGGTGATGCTGAGCTTTTTTCATGATTGCTGGCTGCATATATGTCTTCTTTTGAAAAGCATCTGTTCATCTCCTTTGCCCATTTTTAATGGGGTTTTTTCCTTCTTGTAAATTTGTCTAAGCTCCTTATAGATGGTGGATATTAGAGTTTTGTTGGATGCATGTTTGAAAAAATTTCTTCTATTCCATAGGCTGTTTACTCTGTTGATAACTTCTTTCACTGTGCAGAAGCTCTTAAGTTTAATTGTATCCAATTTGTCAATTTTTGCTTTGGGTGCAATATGCTTTCAGCATCTTGGTCATGACATATTTGCCAGTGTCTACGTCCTGAATGATATTGCCTAGGTTGTCTTCAGCACTGTGTTTATATTTTGGGGTTTTACACTTAAGTCTTTAATCTATCTTGAGTTAATTTTTGTATATGGTTTAAAGAAGGGGTCCAGTGTTAATCTTCTGCATATGACTACCAAGTAATCCCAGTACCATTTATTAAATAGGAAATCCTTTTCCCATTGCTTGTTCTTGTCAGGTTGGCTGAAAAATCAGATAGTTGTAGGTGTGTGGTCTTATTTCTGGGTTCTCTATTCTGTTTCATTGGTCTATATGTCTGTTTTTGTAGCAGTACCATAATGTTTGGGTTTCTGCAGCCTTGTAACATGGATAATAAGTTGGATAGTGTGATATCTCCAGCTTTAATCTTTTGGCTTAGGATTGCCTTGGCAATTCAGGCTCTTTTTTGGTTCCACATAAATTTTAAAATAGTTTTTTTTTCTTCTGTGAAGAATGTCAATGGTAGTTCAATAGCAATAACATTGAATCTATAAATTGCTTTGGGCAGTATGAACATTTTAATGTCACTGATTGTTCCTATACATGACCATAGAATGTTCGTCCATTTGTTTGTGTCATCTTTGATTTCTCTGAGCCATGTTTAGTAGTTATTCATGTAGAAATTTTTCACCTGCCTAGTTAGCTGTATTCCCAGGTATTTTATTCTTTTTGTGGCCATTGTGAATGGAAGTTTGTTCCTGATTTGGTTCTCAGCTTGACTGATGTTGTTGTATGGGAATGCTAGTGATTTTTGCACATTGATTTTGTACTGAGACTTTGCAGAAGTTGTTTATCCACTTAAGAAGCTATTGGACTGCGACTATGTCATTATCTAGATATAGGATCATGTTGCCAGTTTGCATTTCTTGACAGGAACTTGGTTGTAATCTGAACTCCGTTTTTCTGCAGCATATTAAGCTGTATGTGTAGGTCAGGTTTGACAGACTTTATTAAGACCTTAAATGGGACTATGCAAATACAAAAGCCAACAGCAAATACTTCCTGAGGAAATGCATCTTAATTCCCTACTTTGTACAAACATGTTCTTTGCAAACATGCCTAGACATTCTCATGACTCCATTCTACCAGTCACCATTAACCGCAACCAACATCGATCCCTTCACAATTATGCAGTTTCACCCCCAGAAAATAATACATTCACTTCTCTATTTAACAAGTTCATCTTAGCGTGCCCCTAAAGCCCCAGTTAAAACAAAACTTGAAAAACAAACTGTTTCCTTGCTAGCTTGTGAGTGACAACATGAGACTCAATAAACTGTACCTTTTATTCTTTAACCAGGATAGTGCAAGGAGAGTAATAAAAACGTTCTCAGGGTTGCAGAGAGCACATAGAAGTGGGCTGCAGTATTGATTCCACCATCCAGACCAGGATCAAGATCAAGGACAGACATGGGTACTCAGAACTCCTCCAGCACTCCTCTTGCTGGCTGTTATTGTCCTGGATACATTTGCTAAGCCAACTGTGGCTTTTATCTTTTCCTTCTAGGCACTAGAAAATCTCAGAAAAGATTCCAGATGTAATGAGATTGTATTTGACATTAATACAATTCTACATTAAGGAAAATGACATTAACGTAATTCTACATTAAGGAAAATGTAGAAACTGTGAAACTGAAACTTAAGCTGACATATACAGTATTTAGACTGTGGAGCGTCAAAGAATTTCTTGTTGAGTCAAATACGAACATGTGTTTAACTTCCTAGAAATATCTGACTGTAAGAGTCTGTGCTTTTCTTATTATAGATGATAGCAGGAACATTACTGAAAATTGGTTTACAGTATTCATTTCAATGATAGTAAGCAGAGAGAAAATGCTACTTTCAATTAATAAAATTCGCGTATAATCTTTATGTTTACAACTTTTGGTAGAAAGGATCAAGTTGATTTTTGCCATTGAAAAAGTTATCTTACTGACCATACATACTTGTAATAGATGCTCAATAATTGTTTGTTGATCAGGATAATAGCATATAATTAGGCTTGTGTAACTGTCTTCATAAATATTTCTATCAGTACTGAATTTGTGAATACAGTTGTGTGTCCTGCTGTATTGATTTCTACTTTCAAGTAAAGAAGTAAGCATCATGGCTATGTTTGTGTTCAATAAGGATTTTTCTTTATTATTATTATTATTATTATTATTATTATTATTATTATTATTATACTTTAAGTTCTAGGGTACATGTGCATAATGTGCAGGTTTGTTACATATGTATACTTGTGCCATGTTGGTGTGCTGCACCCATCAACTCGTCAGCACCCATCAATTCGTCATTTATATCAGGTATAACTCCCAATGCAATCCCTCCCCCGTCCCCCCCCATGATAGGCCCCGATGTGTGATGTTCCCCTTCCTGAGTCCAAGTGATGTCATTGTTCAGTTCCCACCTATGAGTGAGAACATGCGGTGTTTGGTTTTCTCTTCTTGTGATAGTTTGCTAAGAATGATGGTTTCCAGCTGCATCCATGTCCCTACAAAGGACGCAAACTCATCCTTTTTTATGGCTGCATAATATTCCATGGTGTATATGTGCCCCATTTTCTTAATCCAGTCTGTCACAGATGGACCATCAAAAAGTGGGCAAAGCATATGAACAGACATTTCTCAAAAGAAGACATTCATACAGCCAACAGACACATGAAAAAATGCTCATCATCACTGGCCATCAGAGAAATGCAAATCAAAACCACAATGAGATACCATCTCACACCAGTTAGAATGGCAATCATTAAAAAATCAGGAAACAACAGGTGTTGGAGAGGATGTGGAGAAATAGGAACACTTTTACACTGTTGGTGGGATTGTAAACTAGTTCAACCATCATGGAAAACAGTATGGTGATTCCTCAAGGATCTAGATCTAGATGTACCATATGACCCAGCCATCCCACTACTGGGTATATACCCAAAGGATTATAAATCATGCTGCTATAAAGACACATGCACACGTATGTTTATTGCGGCACTATTCACAATAGTAAAGACTTGGAATCAATAAGGGTTTTTCTAGTTTTTTCTTACACAATTGATTCTTCTGAGAATCAAGAGTTGTGATGTCAGTGTATTCAGACACATTCTGACTTTATTCCTCACCAATTCATTAAAAATGTTCAGTTGACACGTGAGGGTCCTTTTTGCAGAAGAAAAGAAGTCATGTAAGTAGTGAAGATTTCGTGGAGTATGGAAGCCTCTAGGATAGCAGTTTTCAAAGCTGGCATTTCCTTACAAAGTATGCTAGGTTGGAAGTATAGGAGACCTAACCTCTAGGCATTATTCCCACACAATGTGGGAAGATAACTGCCCAGTCTTTATGCTTCCATTCCTGCAAACATTATGTACTTTCCCCAATAAAAGGGCTCTCAAATTTGAACACAGGGTATGAATTCATCTGAGTTGAGTTAACCTAGTCAGTGAAGATGTACCATAAGCAAAGATACATATTCCTCAGTAAGGATACATGGATAATTAGTTGATCAATGGGAAATCTATTACAAACTTAGTTATATTATAAACTCCATATGGCCACATGGCCGTGGAGACAACTGAGGCATAAGCCTAAAAATAAACAGCTTAGGGACTGTGGAAAACAATTCTACATTTTATTAAATTTTTTTTTTACTATAAACTATGTTATATAGATTGCTTCAGCTGTTCATTGCTAGGTAATGAATTACCACAATTTAGTGGCTTAAAATTAACTGACTTTTTGATTTTCACAGTTTTGTAGCTTAGCAATCTAGGTGGCTTGACCAGGTTCTCTGCTCGGGGTTTCATAAAGTCAAAATAAAGATGTCAGCTAAAGTCTCATTTGAAGACACTAGGGATGAATCCACTGCCAATCCAGGTTGTTGGTAGAATTCAGTTCTTTGAAGTGTAGGACTGAGCTCTTCATATTCTTCCTGACTGTTGGCTTGGGATCATTCACAATGCCTACAGGCTGCTCTCCAGTTCTTTCATATAAGCAACGAACAATCTGCCTTGCATTGAGTTGGTCTCACCCCTCCAATCACTCTTACATCTTCTGCTATCTATCAGAGAAAACTCTCCACTTTTAGGGCTCAAGACATTATATTAGGCTCACTTGATTCAACCAGTTTGTATTAATTTAATAAACTCATAGTAACCTTAATTACGTGTGCAAAAATATCTTTTGCCATGTGAGATAACATAACTATGGGTGTCATTATATTCACATTCCTAGGGATGTGCAGTATGTGTTTTCTGGTCAGCACTTTTAGTATCTTATTTTCAAAAATAATCTTACTTTTACAGGGTTCACAAAAATATTCTTCTATATTATCTTCTAGAAGTGTTACATTTTTTTCTTTGTGTTAATACCTGAATGCATATGGAATTTATTTTGTATATGATGTGCGAAACATATCCAATTTTATTTTTCCATCTGATTCATCAATTATTTCAGCACCGTTTAATAAAACATCATTTCCTCACTGATACACAATACTATTTCTGCCATATATTGAGCTCTCCTGAAAGCAGAGGGATGATTCTAACCTCTCTTCTCTTTCCCATTCATCAGTTTGTCTACAACTGTACACAGTCTTCATTATTAATATTTTATAATTTTTAACACCTGGGATGAGAAATTCCTCCATCTTTTTCAAGAGTGGCTTGTCTCTTTTTGGAATTTATTGAGGCCTTCTTTAATGTCTTTAACGTTTCATAATTTTCTTCATAAAGGTTTCCCATACTTTTTATTGTAACAAACATATTTCTTGCCACTTTATATTGTTTGATGCTATTGTAAAGGGTATCTTTATAAAATGTAACATTCCAGCTGTTACTGTTTAGACACACAATTTTATATTGGTTTTGTAACCACCAACCTTTTACTTGAGTAGTCATAGCATCTGGGAAAAATGACAGTTTAGTTTCTTCTTTTGGCAACTCTATGCCTTTTGTTTATCTTTCTAGCTTTGCTGAGATATCTGCAATGATAGTAGGTATACTGTCTTGTTTCGGCACTCAAAGGGATTACTTTCAAGTTTTCACGATTGTGTATGATGTTTTAGGCTATTAAGGATTCATTATTATATTATTTTTATTGATTTTTACCATGAAATATTGCTAAGTTATTTTCTTAAACTCTAGGATGCATACCTCTCGCTCAGGGTGTGGTAAGATGATCCAGTACTAGAGATGCTGGTGGAACTTTGTGGTTTTGTGAACTGCAGTTGAAAACTACAAAATTAATATAAATAAAAAAATTGATCCTCTCCCTGCCCAATGATCAATGAGCATTTATGAAGCTGAAAGCATTAACAGAGATATAACAATAAAGAATATATGATAAGAGACCATTGTCAGCCTGGAAGACATTACAATTGTGTAGATTTTCCAGAGTCTTAGTAATATATTTATGTACTATGTACATAAGCCAAATAATGATATTTGGCTGATTGATATCTCAAAAGATTCTAAAGAAGATGTCATTATTTAGCTCGTAAAAAATTTAGCAATACACACTGAAATGATTAAAAGTTGTACTCTAATAATACGATAAATTTAGTTTGAGAAATCTGAGTGTTCATTCTAAACATATTCATTTTATCTTTCAAAAATTCTAATGAATAAATTTAAAGCATTGTTAAATTAATTATAGTTATTATTTAGCCAGAACATTCTTTTCTTTTCAGAGCCACACTGAAAGATGGGAAAATAATTTGTTTGGATCCTGAGGCTAAATGGGTGATGACTATTATCCACGAGATTATGGACAGGTGTAATTAATGCCAAGGATTCTCATATTCATTTTCTTTTTTCCTTTAATTAAATATAGATTTAAAATATGTACAAACTTTGCTTTAGATTAAAATAAAATAATAATAAGATTAGAATATGTCTATTCCAGAGAATCAAAAAGATTAGTTCCCAGACCACCTGGGAACTTCCTAGAAACGCAAATTCTCAGGTTTTACTTCAGACCTACTCAATCAGAGTTTCTGTGGGTGGGCGTAAAAGTTTGCTTTTTAAAGCACCCTCATGGTGAGTCCAATGCACTCTCTAATTTTAGAACTATTACCAGTTAACACCTTCCATTTAATATTGTATCCAAGTTGACTTGTGTTTAAAATAACCCCATGGAACACAAAAGTTACATAAAATTGCTATAATCTGTTTTATACAGACCGGCTAAGTGGGCAATAGACCTATTTGATGAAAGAAGTTTCAAGGGACAACATTGCTCCTCTTTGAAAAAAGGTATTTCTGGCACTGCACTTTCAGAAATTAAGCTTCAGGTAGAATCTGCAAATCAGTGGATGGAGAAGGGATAATTAGGATAGGCAGGTAATAATACGAGTATGTTTGGATTAACTTCTAAAAGTAAGAAACTTGAATATTTTCTGAATTTTTAAGCCATCGAAGTGTGTCCACTCATAACAAAAAACAAACAAAAAAACATATTCTGTATTTTTTAAATTAAAAAACACAAAGAAAAGCAAATTAAGGGTATTTGGAGCTTATGATTCACCTGAGGGTCACCTTGGTGGTAAAGAGGTGTAATGTGCTGGGAAGAGTTTGGGTTTTGAATCCTATAGCTGTGGCTTAGCATTCCAGATCTACCAACTATAAGTTGCATCATTCTGGAGAATTCCCTTAACACTGGGGATTTACATGCTTTCATTTGTTTTTATTTTGTTCTATTGTGAGAGTAGAGATAACACATGCAGAGCGTTTAATTATGGCTACTAATTTTTGACTTACTAAATGAATAGGTTTTTTTCTTTATTCTTATTTCTTTATTCTTTGTTGCTGTTGTTTTTTCCAGATGCCTTTCTTAGAAACACACCACATGTGGCTAATCCTGTGTGTCTGTGTAGTTACATGTCACTCTGCTTGTATTGTAGGTCTCCTAACTGATGTTCACATAAGGAACATCACATCTTATGAGTAACAAGAGACCATGTTGTCATCATGAGCATGGACATCCTCCAGAGTTTTCGTTGAAGGGGGCACTACTTTTATGAAAATATAGAACTAGAATGAACTGTTTTCCTTACTCTTTCTGAGGACTAAAACATTGTTTTCAGGCAGGTGTTTGGCTCTTTGTTAGAGGAATAATGATAGACAATGTGATGAAATTTCCACATAGGAAAGAAAATCCCCAAACCACATATAGTAGGTGAGGGATTTTCCTATAGGCTCAATATATTTTACTAGATTTCATCTCCTCAATTCTGTCCCCTACCACTCTTTAGTCCCTTTAACTTCCTAGTGGACAATAGCAGTTGACTGCTGTTTCTTTTTTCTCTACTCAATTTTTAAAATATCATCCTTAATGACACCAGTGTGCTTTTTTGTTAACTAATACACACTCTGATCTCTTGATGGTTCAGCCTTTTGTGTTCCAAAGGCCTTAACCTCCACCCCATTGCAGGCATCCACGGACTTGGATCTCACTATCAGTTTGGGTTGCTTTATCTGCTGTATCTCCAGTGTCCAAAACTAAAACACCTTTTTAAAGAAGAATATTTCATTCATTATAACATCTCAAATAAAAATACATTTAGGAAGATTATGAGACATAATGCAGTTATATAATAGAATTGTCTTAAATTTTAAGAATTTACTTTCAAGTAAAACAAACCTAATAGATAAAATTAGTCAAGAGAAGGAATGACCCAACCTAGGGAACTGTAAAGTCATATGTGAGAGGAGGAAGGTGGGAAAAGTAAAGACCATCTGGACCCAGGGAAGATCACAAGGATGCTAGCTCAGAAGGATGAGGTGGAGAACCTAGACCTAAGCAAAGTCCTAATTATTTAGCTTCTTTCTGGTAGAATTTCTGCATATGTAATACCATAGAATATTAAGTGAATAAACATTTCTTTTTAACCACTTCTGAAGAATGTGTTATCAGATGGGTGGTATTCTGTCATGGAGTCAGTGCTTCATAAAGGGAATATTTATATGCACCAGAACCCTTAGGGCTTTCTCTTATCTTGTCTTGTGTCTTTGCTTCTCTCTGCTGGCTGAGGTTTCTTTCTTTCTCTCTCATTCTCTCTGCTTCCCTGGTCTCCGTGGAAACTCATCTGCAAAAATGAACTTGCTTTCTTTACAGTTCACTTTCCAGTTCCTGGGAGAGAAGATCTTATTGGCCATATTAATTCAAGTGTACATACAGGTTCAATCAACTGCGGCCAGGAGACCATGGTTACATGGTACAAACAAAGCTATTTGGGGTACATCGCTATAGAATGAAGAAATAGTTCCCAGAGCAGTAAAAGTTTTCTTATTAATTGAGCAAGTACCTCCAAAGCATGCAATCCCTGCATATGTGTATCTGAACATGGAAACAAAGAGGGACAGACAGAAAAGAAAACACATCTCCTCAGAAGAAACAAACTATTGGTCTTTAGAGTGGTGATATGTATATACTGAAAGAGAACTGGACAAAAAGTCCAGATGTTTGGCTTCTATGATTCTGAGCAAGCATCTGAGCTTCTTTATACTCAGTTATAAATGTGAAAACATGGCAAAATGAAACAAAAACATCTCCTCCTTCATAAAACTGTCAAGAGGAGATAATAAAATTGAAAATGACTTGAACATAAACATGAAAAATCAGTGTGTTGTTCTTCTTATTAAAACTATGAGATCACTTCTTAATTAGTATTTAGAAAAGCAAGTTTTATGGCACCTGTTCACATTGCACTATCCATAACTACATATGCACTAAGCCACTAAATTATTTGAAGCAGGTGTCAAGTTTTACTGCTATAGATCATAGCAAAAATGATAACAGTTCTTAAGCTATATACTAACAAGTACTTCTGAGATTGAGCTCTGTGAAAAAACAAATGAACAAAGAAACTTCTCCGGACAACAAGTCCAAGACTAAGTACTTTAGCATGTAAAATTCCAAATTTCCAAGGAAAGAGATCTAGTTAGCACAGATTGAGTCACGCACCCACTCATGGTCTACCCCTCTGTGGGCAGGAAATTAGAAACACACCATAGAGACATGACTGCCAGAAGTCCTCCCAGGGTGAGGCAGGCTATTCCCAGACTAACAAATAGACACTTCAGTGGGACCTCCCTACCCCTCAGAGAGCATCCTTCTTAAATCTGAGGGAAGAGTAAATAATTGTGGGTACTTTTAGTTTCAGAGGATTTTTTTTCAGGGGTACAGGGGGAGTGATAAAATAACCTGAAAACCCCTGAACTACAAGTCAACTAAAATACTGGCTATGGAAACAATTCTTTTAAATGAATAGCTTAGCTCTCTAGAAAGTAGTAAAATCCCCCAGGACCTCAAAAAAGAGGAATCAGAAAATAGGACAAGAAATTTCACAGGTTAGTGCCATGGATTGTGTAGAGTAAGAAGCTGGTTGCTCCATCAGTAACCTAGATGTTGACATTTTTATCTCACATTAGAACAGAAGACATGGCTGTGGATCCTTGTAAGACAGAGAGTGGTAACGAAGGTCTTTGTATAAAATCAGAATCCTCCATAGAAATAAATCTACCAAAAACACTGATATACAATAAGTAGGCATGTTTGCCTTAACATGAACAACAGGTTGAATAAAAAACGATTTCTTGAGAAATAGTTTGGGATTCGGTTGTAACACCTGTTTCAGCTTGGAACCCCTTGGTACCATAGAAGGAGGCCCAGATCAATACCTGGCAAAAATGAAACTAAAACTGCACTAATCAGACATTTTCAATAGACACCACACAGAAGTCTGAAAGATAAAGCCACACTGAAGATGGGTTAATAGTCCAAACTCATAAAACTCTGGAGAAACCATCCACCCAAAACAGGAGTTAAAACTTGGAATAAACAGCACTCCTAAATTGAAAGCGTTAAAATCAACAAAGAAAACCATTATAGAGATGTTTCAAATTGTTAGACATCAAAGAAGGACTTGAAATATAAGAATAAAATAGGATACTAGGAAATCAAACAGATTTGGGAAGTGTATGGGAGAAATCTCAAACAGATAATAGAAAAAAAAAAAAGAATAGCAAATTTGAAAAAACAGAGGAGCTTCTAGAAATAGGAACACAATGATACAATGTGAAATTTCATAGGGTGGCTTATGCAGTATATTTGATTCATCTAAAGAGGAAATTATTTTGGAAGATCTGAGGAAATTACTATACAGCAGAGATAAAAATATAGAATATATTATACAATAGGAGGTTAAGAAACTTGAAAAATGGTATGAGACTATCTAACTTATTTCTGAAAGAAATTCCAGACCACAAGGAGAGGGGGAATAGGTAAAAAGTAATATTTGAAAGGATAATGATTGAAAATTTTGTAGGATAGATGAAACCCCCGTGTTCAAGAAGCCAAATAGACTTCAAGCAGAGCAGAAAAATAAAACGTTCATGGTCAGCCGCAATGTACTGAAAGTACAAGATCCAAAAGATAAAGACCTGAGAATGAATAAGCATGTTCTAGAAGGAGAATTAAAGAAAAGATCAAACTTGAGTCAAGTCTCTGGAAATAATGTAGTTTCTCTAAAATGGAATTGTTTTGGATGAATTAGTTGTAAAACAATATGAAATTGCTGTGGTTTTTTAATGCAACTCCGTAATGAAGCATAAAGGACACTAAGTTTGGCTTATGCTAGTTATGACTAAATGTCATATGGTTTCTAAGAGATGTAATGAACTACTAGTAAAAACATCAGGATTAATGATGTGTTTATTTATCAACTAATTTTCTTAGTAATTTTTTGCTTCTGTATGTTTGTGGTTCGAATCTTACGTATCTAATGATTCATACATTTTACATTTTTTCTTTGATTTCTTTTTTCTTCAGGATCAAAGTGTTTTTCCCAAAATGTAACCGGCTGAACACATTGAGAAAAGTGGATAATTTGTATTGCTCTCCACCCATCCATCTTAATGTGATAATGTGGAGAAGTGCTAAAAATTAAAAGTTAAAACAGATTTTGGAGAAGACAGACCCTATATCTAGCATTTACAAGTTATGTGTTTTCAGGCAAATAACAGTTCTGAATCTGTTTTCTCCTATAAAATGTTAACATTAATATCACTTTATTTGAAGTTTGTTGAGAATATTAAAAAAGCAAATGTGTTCTACAGATTTATGCCTTATGAGTCATAGCAAATAATTTATAGTGTTCCTGAAAATATTGTTCAATTTCTTGGCTTAAAGCTTTTGTTCATACTGTGCCCTCTGTACAGATCAATTCCCTTTACTCTGCCTCCTTACCCTTCACATGACCTAACATTTAAAGGATTTAAGGTCTGAAGAGGGACTTTAGTTTGCGTGTCATCAACGACAGCTTCCCACACCCCTTAAGTTAGGGTTATCTGTTCCTCTTCATCTACATAAGCTGCCAAACTTTCAATTGTTTCACATTTAACTTGATTTCATTGAGGAAGCTTTTGAGTCAAATCAAATGTAAATGACTTGCCAAAGATTATAAAACTAGTAAGTGACAGAGCCAAGGCATGAAGCCAGGAATCCTCATTTTTACCTTAAATTACCTCTGCTACTTATGCTTCAGTTAGCAGGGTTAGCCCCACCCTGGTTAATCCCAAGCTCTGTGGGGTGCTGAAACATAAAATTTTTAGAAAGAGACCCTCTGTGTATTTCTCGGTGAGGTGCATTTATTCCCCATGACACAGTAATTAATTCATCAGGCCTTCTAAGACATCCTGACTGCTGCTCCTTGCCAGCTCTGCTATCCTTTCACTGGATTATCAGGTGCTGTAATCTTGATCTGGACAGATGCATCTTCTGAATTTTCTTTTTAGTGCCAATAGAAATACTTATTTAAATATAGCCAAATCTCCTTCTACAACTCACCATTTTCAATGGAAATTTTTCTCCTTTCCTGAACCTAATTTATTGTCTGTCACTGCTAAAAAGAATTGTCCTCCCACCTCTCACCATGACCACCACTACCACCATCACCAACCTCTACTGAAACACACATTTACTCACAACTATGCCCAACTCTATGGGCCAGGGAGTCCAAGGAAGAAAAGATGACAAAGTAAGAAAGACTATTAGTCAGATCCTTGTTGTCATGTATTTGTAAGAAATATTCATACATCAAGAAAATAAGCATTTTCTGCTCAATAGATTGTAAATATTCATTGTGTTCTTTCCACTTGTATTTTTATTTCATTTCAGTTTTCCTCATAAAAAATATTATTAGTGTAGTTAATTTATTAATTTTTTTCTTTATGGCATCTGGAGTTTGTGTTTTGCTTTCATAACACTTCCCTCTTTCAAACCTCATTTCTTTTTCTTTTCAAATTTAGATATTTGATCCATCTGGAATTTATTTTGGTATAAGGAGAGATACAAGATTTAGCTTGCATCTATCCTCAGATGGTTAACCATATGTTTCAACTTCATTTATTTGCTTATCCCTTTCCCTCAATGGTTTTAAATACCTCCTCTAGTATGTGTTTAATGTCATTTGAATTTGGTTCCGAACTCTCTATTCTATTCTACTAATATCTCTGCTTCTTTGTCAGCCACCATCAGAATTTAAAGATTACTAGGCCCTTAAGAATATACAACGGATTCTGGGGACTCAGGGGAAAAGAGAGAGAGGGGGGTAACATAAAAGACTACACACTGGGTACAGGGCACATTGCTCAGGTGATGGATGCACCAAAATCTCAAAAATCATCACTAAAGAAACTTATCCATATAATCAAACACCACCCATTCCCCCAAATCCTATTGAAATAGAAAAATAATAATAATAATAATAATTAAAGAATGTCTGTGCCTTTATGTGCATTAGTATCTGTGTTGCTAATCCTTCTTTTGTACCTCTTCATTTTCAAAGATTTTAGGGCTCTTCCCTAATATTTGTTTTGTCATGTAAACCTTAGAATCAACTTGCCTAATTCCAAAGAAAATGAACCTATTAGTATTTCACTGGAATTCTCTATTTGTGGATTAATCTAGAAAAAAATGATATCTTTACAAATATTGTCTACTTAAGAATCAAACACATCTTTTGCTTAATTCAAGGATGTGTATGTGTACCTGTGTGTGGACACATATGCACCTTAAAGGTATTTTATACTTTTCCTCATTAAATCTTGTTCATTTCCTGTTTAGTTTATTCCTAGACAATTTTTGTTACAACTGTGTTTGCTGTGATTAAAAATGAGACTTTTTATTCCATGATGTTTTAAACATGCTGTTGCTTTTTTATGGGAAAGCTCTTGACGTCTGCATATTAACTACATAACGATCAAGAGGCTGAACTTTTCAATTGCATCACGTTAAGTTAAACTTGATTAATTGAGTTTCTGTTTGTGTAATCATGGCATCTGCAACTCATAACAATTTTTTTGCTCTTATGTTTTTATATCTTTTTTGTTTCCTTCTTTCTCTGATTAAATTGGTAGTACTTAGGACAAGGTCTTAATATAAATGGCTGTAAGCATTCTTAAACTTATCCATCCCTTTAATGAGACTAAATGTTCTGCTATTAGGCATGATACTGGCTTGGGCTGAAGGTAATATTTTCAAAATAAGATCAAAACTCATGTGAAAGGAAAAATACTTCTCTACCTCTGAATAGGGTGCACCCTTGCCTCTATTGTACTCAGAGGAGTTACTTTGTTTAGTAAGAACAAATCAGGCATGTTCAACACACCTCTGTTTTCCTCCCTTTTAGGATCAAGATACTGGGAGAATGAATTCTTCTCTTTGCCAAAACTCTTACCTGGGTGTCCTTCCAGCTTTCCTACTTGATGTGGACCAGAACCTTCTTGCTCAGCACTACTAAACCTTTGCTGGATATGATTGTCTAGTTCTGATGGTAAATTCACAAGTCTATTTGGCTTTCTCACCTAGCCATATCTTCTGTGGTGTTTCTTAAAAGCAATAAACATCCATTGGTGTAGATATGCTCTTCCTTTGTTTTTCTCTTATTTTTTTCAGGATAATAGAGTATGTGTCCAATCACACTTTAGCAGGAATTGTGAAATTTCTAATGAAAGTTGTATCTTATCAAATACTTTTGCAACATTGACTAGAGACAATTTAATTCTCTCTCTTTTTTGTTTTGATACTCTTTTCACAAACAGGCACCAATTTGGGGCTTAATAAATCATTTTTGCATTAAATTATTAAATATTTAAATGTTTATGAGTAAATGGAATTATCATAAAAAGCAATAGTAGTGTTTACTATTCTTACTGTATATTTTCAGATATTGATTGTTAAAAGTAAGTCCTTTTTAAATCATGTCAATTAAAGCTATCACTGAGGAACATCAGTGGGGTGTGGTTCCTTTTAGGTTTTAGCTATTAAAAATATTTTCCATTACCACCAAATATAGAATCAGAAAATGTCTTGAGAAAGTAATCAACATATCATAGATCTCTATAGAAAACATAAGTTATAGTTTTCAGGGTGTATAACATCATGGAGCGTGAAGATGTTACCAACTAAATGTATATGAATATATAATTTTAAATATTGATATTTGATGAAAGAGTAGATTCAGATTAATACCCTAATGTTTTTGTGTACTAAACATAACCTTATGGATTTATATTCCAAAGACTAACATAAAAATTAAATATGCATTTAAAATGATTTTTAATGTAGCAGCATAAGGAGATGACCTGAAAGTGGGAGCAAGAAGACATAGCTTTAAAGAGTTATACAAATGTGACAATTCTGAAAATAAGTTGAGGTGTTTAAAAGTATAGATGCCAGAGATGGATAAATCTATATATGAACATCAGCTTTAGAACATATTAGCTGTATGACTTTGGAAATACTACTTAACCTCTGTGAGCCTCAGTTTCCTTGTCTGTAAAAGGAAAAGAAAGATAGAAAGCACTCTACCACCATCAAGTTTGCTGTAAGAGATGCATGCAAAGTGCTAACAAAGAAATCTGGAATATAACAAATTTTCAGTAAGTAACAATAATTATTTTTTTCAATAAATGATAATAATTAATGCAATTATTATTTAAAGGTTATATTATAGTTAATTATCATTATTTTACTCCTTTCAGTTAAGATCTACATAACACTTATTTTTTTCTATGTATCTAAGGTACAATACTTCCTAAACAAGTTTCAAAAGTGTGTTTTCTGTAATAATTATTGCCCTTACAACCTAAATATTAACACCTTATAATTGTTTGGAAAGTTTGTGCTGAAAAGTAGAGTTTTCCTTTCCCAGGAGATCCACATTAAACCTGATAATTCAATTGCAACTCAGTTTTTCAAAAGATTTTCTCATAGTCATCTTTTCAGCATTTTAAAATTTCTCTGAGATTCTCTTTCCTTAAAATTTTTCTCAGTAGGAATTTATTGAAATAAAACAAATGGATGCTGACTCTCACCATTCATCCTTCTCCAAAATGTATACTCTAAATTAGGATTGCTAGAAAACAGTCTTCTTAACATATAATCCATATATGAGTGGATCATATATGTCATATCTAAGAACAATGAACCTATGTTTAAAATATTTTTTTCAATATGGAAATGCTTTAAAGAAGTTCACCTTTCCTCCCAGTTTTATTGAGAAATAATTACCAAAATTTGTATATATTTGAGGCGTAAAATGTGACAATTTTATATACATTACCACAATTAAGTTAATCAACATGTTCATCCCTACCCAGTTACCTTTTGTGTGTGTATGTGTTTGTGTGTGCGATTTCAAGTAAGCAATACAGTACTATTAACTATAGTCACTGTTCCATACATTTTATTCCCAGAACCCATTCATCTTATAACTGAAATTTTGTATCCTTTGACCAACATCTCCCCATTCCCCACCCTTCACCCCTTTCTCCTGGCAGCCATTAATCCACACTTTCCTTCCATAAGTTTGACTTTTAGATTCCACATAAAAGAGAGATTACACCGTAATTGTCTTTCTATGTCTGACATTTCACTCAGCATAATGTCTTCCAGGTTCATTTATGTTGTTGCAAGTGGCAGGAATTCCTTTTTATATGGCTGAATAAAATACCTGTGTGTGTGTGTGTGTGTGTGTGTACATGTGCATGTATGAGATCTACATATATGTTTGATATATATATAATATTTTTAGAATTATTCATCTGTCAACAGACATTTAAGTTGTTTCTACATCTTGGCTATTGTGACTAATGTTACAATAAACATGGGAGTGCAGATATCTCTTCAAGATACTGATTTCATTTCCTTTGGATATGTGCCCCAAGGTAGAATTGTTGCCATATAATCATATGGCAGCTGTATTTTTATTTTTTTATAAACCTTCATGCTGATTTTCATAATAGCTATACAAATTTACATTCCCACTAACAGTGTACAAGGTTTCTTTTTGTTTCACATCCTCATCAACACTTGTTACCTTTTGCCATTTTGGTAATAGCTATTCTAACAATAGCTTATTATTAAGGCAATATATCTTTGTGGTTTTGATTTATATTTCTCCGAAGATTGGTGATATTGAATGCCTTTTCATATATTTGTTGGCAATTCGTATGTCTGCCTTGGAAAAATGTTAATTCAGGTCATTTTTTTCATTTTTAAATTGGGTTACTCAGGGTTTTTTGCTATGGAGTTGTATGAGTTCCTTATATATCTTCAGTATTAACTCCTTATCAGATATGTGGTTTGCAAACATTTTCTTCCATTCTGCAGGTTTAATTTCATTTTGGTGACTGTTTCCCTTACTGGGCTGAAACGTTTTAATTTAATGTGCTCCCATTGTTTATTTTGCTTTTGTTGTCTATGCTTTTGAGGTTATATAAAAAAAAATTATTGCCCAAACCAATGTCAAGAAGTTTTTTCTCTATGTTTTCTCTTAAGTGTTTCATGATTTCAGGTCTTATATGTAAGTCTTTAATTTTTTTTGTGTTAGTTCTGTGTATGGCATAAGGATCCAATTTTATTCTTTTGCATGTGGATATCCATTTTTACAACATCATTTATTGAATAGATATTTCTTTCTTCACTCTTTTTTTATTCCTTTTTATTTTTATTTCTCTGACTGGATAATTTCCAATGACCTGTCCTCAATTCATGTATTTGTTCTTCTGTATGATCAAGTCAGCTGTTGAAGCTTTCTACTGTCATTTTCAGTTTGTCCTTATATTCTTCAGTTTTGGAATTCTGTTTGGTTCTTTTTTATGGTTTCTATTTCTTCATTAAACTTCTTGTTTTGTTCTTGAAATGTTTCCCTGATTTCATTTAGTTGTCTGTGTTCTCTTGTTTCTCATTGAGCTTCTACAAGATGATTATTTTTAATTATTTGTCAAGCAATTTCTAGATCTCCATTTATTTGCATTGGTAACTAGAGATTTATTAGTTACCTTTATTGGTGTTATGTTTGCTCAATTCTTTTTCTGTGTAGTCTTGCATCAGTGTCAGTGAATTTAAAGGGAAAAATGCCCATTGATTATTTACAAACTGATATTGGCAGGTAACAACCTTTACTTATTGGGTCCCCAGGCTGATGGGATTGACTCTGGCATCACAGTTGAGTGGGGCTGGAGCTGAGTCAGTGGCTGCAACTGGGTCCACAGGGCAGCATCTCCTTTTCCTCAACAAAAATGGAACAAGGTAGAGTATTTTGTGTAGGGATTTATTAGTCCGTTTTCATGCTGCTAATAAAGACATATCTGAGACTGGGTAATTTATAAAGGAAAGAGGTTTAATTGACTCACAGTTCCACATGGCTGATGAGGCCTCACAATCATGGCAGAAAATAAGAAGAAGCAAAGTCATATCTCATATGGCAGTAGTCAAAGAGAAAATGAGAGCCCAGTGAAAAGGAGAATCCCTTACAAAACCATCAAATCTTGTGAGACTTATTCACTAACATGTGAACAGTATGTAGGAAACCATCCCCATTATTCAAGTATCTCCCACTGGATCCCTCCCACAACATGTGGGAATTATGGGAGCTATAATTAAAATGAGATTTGGGTGGAAACACAACCAAACCATATCATTCTGCCCCTAGCCCATCCCAAACCTCATGTCCTCACATTTCAGTCAATCACACCTTCCCAATAGTCCCCAAAAGTCTTAACTCATTTCAGCATTAACTCAAAAGTCCACAGTCTGAAGCCTCATCTGAGACAAGACAAGCCTCTTCCACCCATGAGCCTGTAAAATCAAAACCAAATTAGTTACTTCCTAGATACAATAGGGTTAAGGTACAGGTATTGGATAAATATACTTATTCCAAATTGGAGAAACTCGCCAAATAGAATGGGCTAGAGACCCCATGCAAGTCCAAAATCTAGTGGTACAGTCAAATCATAAAGCTCCAAAATTATCTTCTTTGACTCTATGTCTCACATCCAAGTTGTGCTGATGCAAGAGGTGGGTTCCCATGGTCTTGGGCAGCTCCATCCCTGTGGCTTTGCAAAGTCCCTCCTAGCTGCTTTCATAGGCTAGGGTTAAGTGTCTGTGACTTTTCTAGGCATGTGGTGCAAGCTATTGGTGGTTCTACCATTCTGGGCTCTGGAGGATGTGTCCGTCTTCTCACAGCTCCACTAGGCAGTGCCCCAGTGGAGACACTGTCTGGGGACTTCAACCCCACATTTCCCTTCCACACTGCCCTAGCAGAGGTTCTCCATGAGGGCCCCACCCGTACAGCAAACTTCTGCCTGGACATTCAGGTATTTCTATATATTGTCTGAAATCTAAGTGGAGCTTTCCAAATCTCAATTCCTGACTCCTGTGCACCCACAGGCTCAACACCATGTGGAGGCTGCCAAGGCTTTGGATTTGCACTCTCTGATGACATGGCCTGACCTGTACCTTGGCTACTTTTAGCCATGGCTAGAGTGGATGGGATGCAGAGCACCAAGTCCCTAAGCTGCACACAGCAGGGGTGCCTGGGCCTGGCCCACCAAACCATTTTCGCCACCTAGGCTTCTGGGCCTGCAATGGGAGGGGCTGCCATGAAGGTCTCTCACGTGCTCTGGAGACAGTATCCCCATCGTTTTCATGATTACTTATGCAAATTTCTGTCTGAATTTCATGGTCTATGTTATTATCAGCATTTTGATCAAAGTCATTCAACAAATCTCCAGGAAGTTTCAAACTTTCCCACATTTTCTTGTCCTCCAAACCCTCCAAACTGTTCCAACATCTGCCTGTTACCCAGTTCCGAAGTCACTTCCACATTTTCAGGTATCTTTACAGCAGCATCCCATGCTACAGTTACTAATTTACTGTAATTAGTTCATGTTCACACTGCTGATAAAGACATATCTGAGACTGGGTAATTTATAAAGGAAAGAGGTTTCCTTGACTCACAGTTCCACATGGCTGGAGAGACCTCACAATCATGGTGGAAGGCAAAGAAGAGCAAAGCCATGTCTCACATGGCAGCAGGCAAAGAAAGAATAAGAGCCCATTGAAAACCCCTTATAAAACCATCAGATTTCATGAGACTTATTCACTACCATGAGAACAGTATGGGGAAATCAGCCCCCTGATTCAATTATTTCCCACCAGATCCCTTTCACAACACATGGCAATTATGGGAGCTACATTTGAAGATGAGATTTGGGTGGGAACAAACCCAAACCATATCAAGTCAGTATTTGGAAAACTAACCAACATTCCCATAAAAATCTGACATGTGTAGCCTGCTATGAAATAGTGCATGAGCAACCATTGTTAGTCAATAAATAATTACAAACAATACCAAACAAGCAAAAAAAAAAAAAAAAAGTTACCTCTATATACCTCACCCTTGTTTTGACCCTAGAAAATACAGAAACAGCAGAATGAGTAGGAGAGGAGAAGAGGAAATTCAAAGTAGTGAAAGAGAAAGAAAACAGACCTTGGTGATTTCATCCACTATCATGACCTTAAATGTCATCTATGTGTCAATGGTTCCTATACTTAAATTTCTATCTTAGAGTTGCTCCTGAATTCCAAATGTGTATATCTCAGCTTCCTACTAACATATTCTCTTGAATATCTAATAGCTGTCTCAAAGTAAACAAGTTCAACTCTTGATCATTTTCTAGCAATCTGACCTACCAGTAATCTTCTTTATCATAGTTAATGGCAACTTCATCTTTCCAATTGTTCAGGCCAAAACTCTTGCAGTTTTCCTTGACTTCTCTATTAGCTACATATTACATATATTTTTCATCAGAAAACCAAGTGGACTTTACCTTCAAAATATGCCAAGAATCTGACTACTTCTTACCACCTAAACCACTGTCTCTCTGACTTAAGCTAGCATCATCTTTAACCTGGAGATTTCATGGTCTCCAAAGTAGCCTCCTGTTTCAAAATGCACATTTCTCGCCCCTACAGTCTATTTATAACATAGCAGCCATAGTGGTTCTTTTAAAGCATAAATCAAATAACATTAATCTTTTACTGAAAATTTTCAAATCATTCTCCATCTCATTCAGAGAAAAGCCAAAATTCATACAATGGCCAACAAGGCTTTATGTTATCTTCCCTTCTCCATTTTTTCTACATACTCCTTGTCTTAGTCTGCTCAAGCTACCATAATAAAATACCAAACAGAAATTTCTTTTCCCACAGCTCTGGAGGCTGTAAGTCCATGATCAGGGTGCCAGATTGATTGGGTTCTAACGAGGGTTTTCTTGATATCTTGCCAATGATTGTCATCATGTTATATCCTCACATGGCAGAGAAAGAGAAAGAAAAAAAGCTCTCTGGTATCTCTTATTACAATGGCATTAATCCTATCAGATCAAGGCCCTATCCTTATGACATCATTTAACCTTAAGTTTTTCTCATAAAGGTCCTATTTCCAAATACTGTCATATTGGGAGTTAGGGTTTCAACACATAAATTTTGGAGTAGGAAGGACACAAACATTCATTCCATAACACCCCCACTAAAAATAAGACTTCATCTCCTACTAGGTTCCTCTCATTCATGCTACTTCAGGATTTCCCTGTCATGAATCATCATATTTCAAGTGATTTTCTTTTCCATTTCAATATTCCTTAGGGCAAATTTCTAATTAAATTATATATAACATATTTTAACAAAAGAAACTCAGAAATGAAGAGGAAATGGTAAGGTGAGAACCAATGAATGGGATAGAACCCTCTGTTTCTCTCTTCTACTCAAAACAATGTAGGAAAAAACGATAACTCTAATTTATTATGTATTTTGATAGTAAGATACATTTTTAAAAAATATATAAAATTATAGGCAATGCAAGAAGAATAGAAAATAGATATAGGTCATAAATAGCTCTTATTATTTTGAGGTACGTTCCATCAATACCGAATTTGTTGAGCGTTTTTAGCATGAAGGGCTGTTGAATTTTGTCAAAAGCCTTTTCTGCATCTATTGAGATAATCATGTGGTTCTTGTCTTTGGTTCTGTTGATATGCTGGATTACGTTGAC
>NC_045436.1:115734196-115745912 GCF_002776525.5 Piliocolobus tephrosceles | reverse complement strand
AAAAAAAAAAAAAAAAAAAAGAAAATAGATATAGGTATATCACTTACAAGGAAGATACATGCTCAGATGTAACTAATTTTGTGATAACAATAGCAAATACATATTAAGTTCCAACCATGTACCAAGTGTTGACTTTAGGATTGGAGGTCTTGTGGTCAATGAAACATAAACTTGCCCTCAAAGAGTTTATAGAATGGTGCACTGTTTCTCAAAATGTGTTCTGTGGTATTTATCAAAATGTCAAATTTGGTTTCTTACTCTCCAAATATAATTAATTAGAATCTTAATTGTGTGTGTGTGTGTGTGTGTGTGTGTGTGTGTGTGTGTGTAAGGGCCAATAATCTATACTATATCCAAAGATCTGAGATGTTTCTTATGCACAGTAAAGTTTGAGAATTTTCATACTTCATTTATTTATCTGAGTTCCTGATATTCTTCAAGTCTTGGTATAATAATATTTTACTTATTCAAATCTTTGACTTTTAAAATATTTCCAGAAAATATTTTTTCTACCATCTTCAGTTGTATTCTATGGGAGTGTGACTCCAAATAACCTAGTTTGCTATTATTGGAAACCAGAAGTCTCAATCCCATCTCCACTTGAGAAAATTAGACCAAACCTTTTGAAGCTCTGCTATGATTCTGTTCTTGATTGCTTTACACATATGTGATTTCTTCTTTCTTCAAGACATCGTATAACCTCTCTTTCTCTTATTGTCTTAGTCTGTTGTAATAAAGACACTGCTAATAAAGACATACTCAAGACTAGATACTTTATAAAGGAAAGAAGTTTAGTTGACTAACAGTTCCACATGACTGGAAAGGCCTCATAAACATGGCAGAAGGTAAGTGAGGAGCAAAGTCACATCTTCATGGTGGCAGGCAAGAGAGGGTGTGCAGGGGAACTCCCCTTTATGAAACCATCAGATCCTTTGAGACTTACTCACTATCACAACAACAGCACAGAAAAGACCTGCCCCATGATTCAATTATCTACCACCAGATCCCTCCCATAACATGTGGGAATTGCAGGAGCTACAATTTAAGATAAGATTTGGGTGGAAACACAGCCAAACCATATCACGTATTTTTTCAGTCATGAGTAAACTCAGTGGTTTCCTATTTATTTATTTATTTAGAGACAGAGTCTTGTTCTGTTGCCCAGGCTGGAGTGCAATGGGACTATCTTGGCTCACTGTAACCTCTGCCTCCTGGGTACAAGAGATTCTCCTGCCTCAGCCTCCCAAGTAACTGGGACCATAGGCACACACTACCACGTCCGGCTAATGTTTGTATTTTCAGTAGAAATGGGGTTTCACCATGTTAGCCAGGCTTGTCTCAAACTCCAGACCTCAGGTTATCTGCCCGCTTCAACCTCCCAAAGTGTTATGATTACAGGCGTGAGCATGGCACCTGGCCTGGTTCCATTTATATATCATGTTAGACACTTAATGCCAGGCAACATATTTTATTCCCTGAGGCAACTAGTTCATGCTTTGCACAAAACAGTCACTCAAGATTTATTTCAAAAAATATTGGTTGAGAAATTATTAACCAAAATATCACTTCAGCTATTTCCCACATTTCTCAATTGCAACAAGCAATAGTCTTGAGCAATAAAAAAGCTCCCAGGACTCTTCCTCTCACATTCCACTTAAGTTGAGTTTACATAAAATAATGTGAATAGGCCCAATTTGTTTTTCTTCTAAAATGGTCCAGCTGACGGAACATTCAACCAACACTTGTTTGAATTGTGATAATAAACATGTTTCATCAGTCACTTCACAGAACTCCCTAAGTGACCTCAGTTCACAGGCGAAGAAGGAATGTGACTCCCAAGGAGCATAATTCTATACAGATGTGGTCAAGTGAGACACAAAATCCCAAACTGCAGGCAAATATATGAAATAATGTGGGGGAGGAAATCATTTGCATAGAACATGAGGTATGTGTTGCCTTAATTTCTTGCATAGTTGAGGTAAAAATTTTTGGCCAGAAAATAGTCTGGAATCATTTCAGAAATTGTCATAACCCAGGTAACAAATGCTAATTTCATTATTTGCTACTTATCTAACCTAAGATACCATGGATCATAATACAAATCATTACCTTACATACCACTAAGAAAGGGAAAAATCAGCCCAAATAATCTGTGTTCTCTATCAGTGGTAAGCCATGTCACAATTACAGAGATGTTAAAATGTGATAAAATATGCCTTTTAGACTCACTGAAATACAGCATGTGTCCTAACATCTTCGACACTCTATTTTTAGGCAGTTGTGCATTGAACTGTAGATTGTACTGCTGAGGAAAAGCAAGTCTTTTACCTATAATCTTGCATCTATCACCTCATGATGTGTCTACCTACAGAGAAAAAGTGGTGTTTTGTAAAGTTAACTCATCTAGTCTCTCTGCTTCTCAGGGAAACATTGACTTAGTTAGATGGGTGAGTTTGAAAAAATCAACTTAGCATAACATCTCCTGCTTACCTTTCTCACAGAACCACTCACCCTCCTGTAAAGTAAATGATCTGTTCTGCTCTCTGCCGAGAATAAAAGTAGCTTATCCCATAGGGCAAACCTAAGATTTTCCAACCCAGCTTGTGACTACATAGATATGTCTGCCTAATTCTGGGGGTCAGTGTTAGGAAGTACACCTGTCCACAGAAACAAACCACTGGCTCTAGTACCAGCTTCATTATTAGTAAGCAGGATATTTTTGTATCTTATCTAAATTACTTTCTTTATATCTCAATAGAATCAAAAGTCAAAATCAAGAAGGGATAAATGGTGTTACTTGTAGGCTTCCTAGAAGAACAACTAGCATACATGCATGCCCTTGGCTCTGATGAGCAGGAAGGCCTCTGTACTAGAACAGAAAAACTATGATAAGATGGTCCATTAAAGGTGGCATTGTGAAGTTCAATCTGTCATGTAATCATCCCTCTCTCATCCTGCCTGACACAGTCATAATCACAACCCCATTCTACTTCTGAGTGTGTTATTTCTTATCTGCCCAGGGGGACCTATTCTTTCTTCTCATTCTTCTTTGGCTTCTCTTAGCCTCCTCCCAACAAAAATGCGTGCAAAGCTTTATGTATAACCTGTGATAGGCTTGGCTGCCTTTGTTCTGCCATCAGCCATCAGAGAAGCAACCCAGGCACTAATTCAAACCAGTCAAAGAGCAGGTAGCCATGTTCTATTGGAGCAGATGTGGCATGATGTAAAGATCCCATAAGGACCATGTGTTGACTCACTGAAAGCCACCACATTAGAATAAATAATTTTACCAATGCAAACACAATCTACTTTGCTTGGCCACATTCTCAAAGACCAACAAACTGAGACCAAAAGCAGCTATGCAAAGATGTCCAGAAGTGAAGTTTGAAGATAGAATGACTTCTTCCCAGCTCCATGTTTATCCTATTTCCTTGTATTTTTATTTTGTATTTTTTATATTGAAAAAAATACACCACATTTTCTTCATAAAAATTCTGCTGGAATGCTTACTTTTATTTTCTTCACCTAGGGAAATCATTCTCATACACTGCACTGACTTTTATTTTATGTAATATAACTTGTATTATTTTATTTTTTTTGCACCCTGCCTCACATCCTCTCAGTCCTCCTGCTATTCAGCAATTCCTGCAGCAAACAAACTGCTCTTAGTATAACCCAACAGCATCTGGTGTTAGCTATACTCCATGACCCTTGTTTTATTCCCTGGAGCTTTTCTAACATAAGAGCACCCAGGAGTGAGAGGCAGTTGACCTCCTTTGTGCCACTGATGGATATTATGGGATAGGAGCTGTCAAATAAATTCTCCCCACTTTTACCCCTAGGACACATAATTCTGAGGCACATCTACATCTACATCATTCTCTGCACCTGGAAGAAGTTGTAGAGGTTCCATCTCAGAAGATCCGAAACAGCATGATAAAGCATGGACTTCCTCAAGAAGAGGGAATCACATTTAGAGCTATTGAATTTAGAACAAGACAGAGGGAGATGGTCAAACGAGTTTGTTCTACACCTTGTTCTGACATCTTTTCAAGAGAAAAATCACTGGTCCTAATGGAAGGATGTTCATGTAACTAACATAAAGAGATGTTATAATCACCAATTAGAAAGAGAGAATGCAAATAAGAATCAGAGCAATGCTCAGTGCTCACTGGATCTACATTATACCAGGCTAATATTAGTCCAAGGCTGACTCTATGTGCAATAATTTAAAAAATATTATTTTAGAGTTCTTAAGAAGACTTAACAATACTTTTGGCATTTATTCCATTACCATGTGCTAGATAGACATGATAATTTGTAGTGATAAAATTGTTCGATACAGGTAACTTATTTTACCAATAAGCTTTCCTCTTTCTTTTCAAATCAAGATGGTTAAACTGTTATAGTAGGTAGCTAGTTAGACATGAGCAGGGCAAGAGAAGGCTCTCCTCACACATACACAGCAGGAACATCAGGCGGCCAGCAGATGATGGTCAAGCAGTTGTTAATTGGTCACAGCCAGCACCACCGAAGGGCAATCTCCCCATAGATAGAAAACACCTGAAACTAGTGATCAGCAGCTTACCAATAAGATCTCAGGAGTTGGGCGAGTAGGCTCAAGCATCCACATTAAAATGGCAGAATTTAACCAGTAAATGACCTTCCAGGAATATTTGACAGGAAAAAGAAAAACGCCTCAAGTAAGCATGTGTACTACTCCAGTGAACACACTGCGCATGCTCACCTCCCAAGTGCTGGCAGGCCGCTGTGCATGCAGACAGCCCAACCCAAGGGAAGAATTGGGAGAAGTAAGGCAAGACCCTGGAAGTATGCCAGTGTATAAAACCACTAGTCAGAAGGTCAAGCCTCACGCTGAATCTCTCAAGTCACCCACTTGGCCCTCTTCCAAGTGTACTGTACTTTCTTTCACTCTTGTCATAAAGCTTTTAAATAAGCTTTTACCCCTGCTCAAATACTTGCCTCAGTCTCTCCTTCTGCCTTATGCCCCTCGGTCAAATTCTTTCTGCTGAGGAGGCAAGAATTGAGATGGCTGCAGACTCATACAAGTAAGGATTTGCTGCTGGTAACAAAACTACCAGACGATGTCAAGCACAGTGTGTTCCCAGCACAATAACAGATTATACATTTGTGAGGTTTTATGAGTAACGCATTTCCAGAGCAAAGCTAGAGAAGAAACTAGATAGATATAGATCAATAATAGAATAATTTTGACCATTGTTTGTTCTTTCTGAGGCTGGACAATTAAAAAGAAATCAGGTTGTTATGAACCTCCAGAGGTTACTTATTTCTCCTAAGGTCGCAAGTGAGGAAGACAACTGGCTTAAGTCATTGCCCTGGCTCAAGCACTGAGAGGAGATAGAGTTGAAAATGGATCCAGATCAGTCCCCCAACCAGGCAAACAGCCCCACTCAGGAAACTTGTTTGGTGGTCTCAAAGGTCACTTTTTTTTCTTGATACACCTTGGCACACGTAGGAAAAAAAATATTTGAAAGATGTGAAGGGTGAACTGATATCATCCAGAAGGAAGAGGAGAAAACAGGGCTTGGTCACATACAGTGTGAAGAGATTATTTGAGAGTGACTTCTCTTGCCAATGACTAGCAGAGAAACTTCAAAAATGAGGCAAAAACTTCCCTTGGTTATGTGCTTTACCAAATGAGGTCTACCTTTACCATTGCAGCAGAAATGCTGCCTTTCTTAGCTCGTTCACTTATGTATCTCAAACAGCATGTGCTTACCTTAAAAAGCACTGTAGAAAAAGGTAATACGAATCACGGATATTAATAAAATCTGTGGAATCTTTCTTTAGTTATCATTACATTCATTCAAATGCAGATCATTACCATAATGGACATTGTAAAATTCTCAGGAAAAAAAAAGCCGTTTTTACTGAACATATCTTAGCAAAGTCTATTATGGTTAAACTACTACAATGTACTTTCTCGGTAACTCAATTTTATTCAATTATTGCTATTTTTTGGGAATAGAACAAATAGTATTTGCTCTGAGAGTCCTACATGTGGTTTGACACTGTGGAATAGTTCATATTTTTAGGGTGAATTGGAAGGACTCGTTCTACTTAGTCCAAAACCCAACATTCTGAAAAAATTTTGATGGTGTTTAAGTCAGATTCAGGACTTACTTTAGTATTTTGGAAACTTATTTTTTGTGCTGTAAAATGACCTTTTAAGAGGTCCTTTGTAATGCGCTGACACCATGGTGAACACAAAGCTTATAGGAAGAATTCTTTATTATTATTATTATTTTTGTTTGACACAGGGTCTGGCTCTGTTGCCCTGGCTAAAGTACAGTGGGACAATCATGGCTCACTGCAGCCTTGGCCTCAAGCGATTCTCCCACTTCAGCCTCCCTAGTGGCTAGTACTACAGGTGCATGACACTATGCCAGGCTAATTTTTGTAATTTTTGTAGAGACAGGGTTTAATAATATTGCCCAGGCTGGTCTCAAACTCCTGGCTCAAATCTCCTACCTTGGCCTCCTAAAGTGTTGGGATTACAGGTATTGGCCACCACACCTGGCTAGTTTTAATTTCTAATAGAGTAAATATCAATGGTTATAATCTATATTTCTAAAAAAAAAAAAAAAAAAAAAAAAAAAGCTATTTTTGGGTCCTGAATAATTTTTAAGAGTTTCAAAGTATCTTGAGACCAAAAAGTTTGAAAATCACTATATGGAGCAATGCTTTCCAATAGAATTTGTGGTTGAATTCTATTGGAATTCAACCCTGTGGTTGAATTTCACAGTGTTGAAAATGTCCTATAAATTTGCACTGTCTGATACAAAAGCCACTAGATACATTTAGCTGTTGAGCAGTGGCTAGTGCGACTAAAGATCTGAGTCTTTTACTTTTAAGAAATTTAAATTTAAATAGCAACTGTGGGTTGTAGCTAGCATATTGAGCAGTGTGGTCATAGACCTTCAGTATGCTGCCTCCTGATATAAAATTTTTTCCAATATTCCACACAAGCTAATAGTTAGCTCATTTTTCTTCTGCTAAACATTAAGCTCTTGGCTTGGTTTGTATGGGGTGTAAGGGAGGTGTTTAACCACAAAATACGTAATAAGAGAATTATCATGCATGGTTTTGAAATATGAATGAATTCCAGATAAAATCTTTGACTCAAGAAAAGAAAAATCCATTGTAGTTGCCCCCCTGGGAATTACACAGAGTTCAAGAGAGTGTTTCTTCATGCCTCATCTTGAATTAACTACACAGACTATAGGCAATTGTTTTAAAATTATAAACAATGTTTTAGGCTTTGTTTCTGTGGCAGACAAAAATAAAAGTGTTCCAGTTACAAAAAAAAAAAAAAAAAGAAAAGAAAAGGTTGATTGAGTGTCCAAACATGGTACGGGCCTGACTTGGTGTTGATATCATTCACTAGAATCTGAATCTTAGCTGAAATTCCTGGATTTCGTTTCGTAGAACTATCTGGCTATTGTGCACCTTACCCTTGCTAACCAAGCACAGAGCACGGAGGAAACTCTCAACTTGAAAATATAGACTTTGAATTGTATGATCCTGTGTGAATTACAGAACCTCTCTAAACCTATTTTTTTCTCATGAAATAGGATAATAATATTATTCGGGGCTTCTCTACATATTGAGAGGACTAAATGATATAATGCACATGAAACAATTAGTATAACTCCTGAAACATTGTATATATTTAGGGGGTGGTCGTTATTACCCTAATAACTGCTATTAATTACATTAATTATTTATAATTAATATAATATCTATACTACATATACTCTATTATTTATAATTAATATAATTAATATTATGTTAATTATATTTCTAATCCATAGACATAATTAATAATTAATATAATTATCATATCAATTATGATTGTTAGGATTAATATAATTAATAGTATAATAATATAATTTATAATAAACAATTAAAAATATTATTAACTGTGCTTACTGGATTTTTTTTTTGTGAGTCAACTATGTACCAGGCAATGTGTTAGTGCTAGTGGATAAGTGGCCCCACTCCAGGTGTGCACGGAGCTTCCAATCTAGAGAGGGAGAGAGACACTCCCTGGAGAGTGTTGTGAGGATTAAACTTTAAAAGAGAAAAGAGCTGGGTCCTAAGATAGGATGTATTAAGGAAGATTGTTCTGATCTAGAGGCTAGGAAAGACCTCACTGAGGATGGAATGTTTAAGCTGAGTCCTGAAATACAGTACTAGCAAGATTTACTACTGGTAGAAATGTGTTTCAGGGTATATTAGTTGGGGTAATGGTAAATAAATAGACTCTAAAGTTTAGTGACTAAACAAGACATACGTTTATTTATCTTTCCCTTAACAGTCCAGAGTAGGTAGTCAGATTTTGCTTGGTAAAGTAATTCAGAGTCTCAGGCTACAAGGGTGGCTCTGCCATTCTTCACTGTGGCTTCTACAGTTGTTCCATCACCACCATGTCCAACAAGCAGGAAGGAAAGGAAGATGGACAACTAGGAAGAACTTATTTAAACAGAAGACTTGAAAGTTACACTTACCCAGGAAGATCAGCTGGGTGTTTAGTCATGCCATTGTTGAACTAGCCTGCCTTCGTGTTGTCATCATTCACTAGGATCTGAATTTTGTATTGCTGCACTCTTGTCTGAAACATGTAGGTAATACAGAAATTATGTTCATATATATAAATTTTATATATCCTAAAAGTTAGTTTAGTTCAACAAACACTTAGAGCTTGTACTTTTTCCCCCTTAGAGATAAAAACATGGTTAATACTTCCATTCACTTACTCGTATTCTCATTCATTCAGCAATGTTCATCGAATATACACAACCTGCACTAAATTCCAGGGACTTTGAGGATGTTCATGAAACACAGCCTTTGATCTCAGGGGATTCAGAGTCTGCTGTGGATGGGAGGGGAGCAAATATCACAGTTTAATGTGAAACAGAGAGAAAGATGGGATATTATCTACATATAAATAAGTGCAGAAGAAGGTGGGGACTGTTCTGTGCAGAGAGAATGGGGAAATATTGTGGGAACAGAGCCAGCTGAGATAACTTGAATATTGATTTTATAAACAAACAAGAGCCTTCCAGTCTGATATGGTTTGGCTGTGTCCCCACCCAAATCTCATCTTGAATTGTAGCTCCCACAATTCCTATGTGTTGTGGGAGGGACCCAATGAGAGGTAATTGAATCATGGGGGTGGATCTTTCCTGTGCTGTTCCCATGATAGTGAATAAGTCTCATGAGACCTGATGATGTTATAAATGGGAGTTCCCTTGCATACACTCTCTTGCCTGCCGCCATGTAAAATGTGCCTCACTCTTCCTTCGCCTTCCACCATGATTGTGAGGCCTCCACAGTCATGTGGTACTGTAAGTTCATTAAACCTCTTTCCTTTATAAATTATCCAGTGTCAGGTATGTCTTTATTAGCAGCATGAGCATGAACTAGTACACAGTCTATGAGAAAGTCATAAATAGCTCAGTGTGATTGGCTAGTTTAGGGGTGGCAAATAGTCAAGAGTGGGTGAAGTAGCTAATCAATAGAAGGAGAAATGAAAATAAAATGTTAAAAGAGAGACAAATGGTGAAGAGCCTCAAATGTCAAGCAACATATATTTGAATTTATTTAATAAATAATGGGAAACTAGTGCAGATCCTTAAGAGGGGATAGATGTGACTGGATCTGAGTTTCAGAAAGAGAGCCCTGGAGGCAGCATACACAGTTAAGGGGCATCTGAACTTGTAAGCACAGATGTATTGTTTCCAGAGTAAATCCTGCCCCTGATGCCTGTGTGATGTTGAGCAATTGATTTACCCACCCTGTGCCTTAACTTCCTCATCATTAAATAAGAATGATAATGATAGCTACTTTATAGAACTGTTGTGAGCATTAAATTAAGTAATTCATGTCAAGAGTTTAAAATAATGCTTGACATTTAATAGGGATATATAAACGTACACACACATACACACAAACACACACACACACATACATAAACCTTGGAGAGAAATGGAAACAAATAAAGAAATCAGAAACATCTAGTTTGAGCTAGGCTAAAAAGGGCAGTGTAGACACAGGAACAAGGGACCCGGAAACAGATTACCTGGTGTCCGATAGCAGATAAATTGTTTCTTAATTGTTCTAACCCTTTTTTCTTCTCTGTAAATTAGAAATAATAACAGTGCCTATTTTATAGAGTTGTGAGGAATTAAATTACGTAATACATGCAAAGTGTTCAGCAAAGAGCCTAGCATCTACCGATCACTCACAAGATGATAATTTTCATTATCAAAAAGGATTTATTCTAAAAGCTTGAAATTCTATAATTTTTTTATCTCTGAATTAGTTTTGTTCCTTACCATAGAATTGATGTAGTATAAAAAAAACAGACATCATAATCACGTAAAACTGAAATAAATTTTTATTCTGTCACTTTAAAGCAGTGTAAATTTGGGCATTATTTCCTAAAATTTAGGAGCACTTGTTTCCTCTTGAGACAATTACAATGCTTCCCACCTTAAAAGGTTGCTGTGAAGATTACATGAAATGATTTGCATAAAGTACTTAGACTGGCACACAGTAAACACATAGTAGAAGTTGAATGCCCACCTCCCTTTTTTTTTTTCTCTAACTCTCTCTCACATCTGCTCTGAAAGATTAAAAAGTTACAAAACAGAGAAGCACTGTTTTGAATCATGAGTTGTGGGTTCAGGCCAAGAAGGACAAAACCAAACTAACCCAACCCCTTCACTTGCCAAACCTCTTGCTGTTTGACCCCCACTAATAGCTAACCAAAATTAGCCACAGACCGCTGATGAGCGTGTGAGCCATTGGGCAACGTTTCCAGCTGGATAGAACATGAAAAATTAAGGAGAGAAGGACCATCCAACAGAGAGGCAGTGGGAGTTGAAAATACAAGGGATGATTATAGTAGGCTTGGCAGAGGACAGGATATGCATTAATGTGGAGAGAGGAATTTTCTTTTTTCACATCAAAACACACAGAATTTGACCACCTAAGTGAACAAGCTTTCTTCATATATGGGAATCTTGATGACACAGTGGTTAAGAAAGCTGGTTTAGGAATAGTGATTGCTGAGTTCAAACACTGGCTCCACCATTTGTGAGCTGTTACAGCCTGGGGTAAGTCATTTAAAATTTCCAGCTGGGTGCAGTGGCTCATGCCTATAATCCCAGCACTTTGGGAGGCCGACGCAGGTGGATCACCTGAGGTCAGGATTTCAAGATCAGCCTGGCCAACATGGTGAAACCCCATCTCTACTAAAAAATACAAAAAATACAAAAATTAGCCATGCATGATGGCGGGTGCCTGTACTCCCAGCCACTTGGGAGGCTAAGACAGGATAATTGTTGGAACCTGGGAGTTGGAGGTTGCAGTGAGCTGAGATTGCACCACTGCACTCTAGCCCCTGGGTGACAGAGCCAGACTCTATCTAAAAAAAAAAAAAAAAAAAATTCTGAGCGACCTTTTCCTTGATAGTTCCCAAATCATTACACTAATGCAATGGTTAAATATTATCATAACCTATACAAAGCAGATGAAATAGAATATCGGGACATATTAAGTATTTGAAGATATTAGCTATTATAATTGTGATTTAAGTTTTTAAATGGTCAGCGCACTTTAAAATAAGGAGAGTCGAGGCAATTGTCTATTACAGATGATACAGATG
>NC_045436.1:115720288-115729196 GCF_002776525.5 Piliocolobus tephrosceles | reverse complement strand
CATCTGTATCATCTGTAATAGACAATTGCCTCGACTCTCCTTATTTTGAAGTGCGCTGACCAGTTAAAAACTGATCTGGCTATCAGCGGTAGAAAATTTCAAATTCCGCAAAATTCAGAGAGATGTAGCTTAATGAGATTTGGCTTATTCAAAGTGAAAAATCTTCTAAATGCTATGATAAAACTCCAAATAACCTTTCAAAATAGCTAGATGCTTCTTTGAGGTACAAGTAAATCTCAGTCCCATTGTCGAGATCTTGTTTAAAAACTTTCCCCCATGATACCAGCTGCCTAAAGGAAGAACAAAACAGCTTAAGTTGAGAGCTACGGGTAACATAACCTTAAACTCTCCCTGTGCTTTTCTCCTTTCTCATTGCTTTATTACAGTACTAGTCTGCTTGACTAGTATGGAAAAAGAGTCACGAGCAGAGGAGGAGAGTTTATGCCCCTGGGAGCAATCCTGAACCACTGGGCAAGAAGAACTGATGGTTACATGAGCCAGACTCCAGACCTTCAAGGCAAACAATTCCAGACATCATTCTATGTGCTCCCTACAAATGCTAGAGGAATGGAGGCCCTGTTGCTCATAGCAGCAACTCAATGAGACATACATTTATACTGGTTTTCCACTCCTCCAAGTTTCACCCCTCCTACCCCTCACTTTTGTGTCTTGCATACCCTCACAAATCAACTACGAGGACCCAGACCTCGTCTGAGGTTCTGATTTTAGGAGAGTAAAAATTATGGCAATTCTAAAAGAATAAAAATAAAAATAAAAAATCTGCGCCTGTAAAAACACATTTTTTCTGGGTGTTCTATAGATTATAAAAACATTTATTTTTCTATTTTGCAATTGGCTATTTTAAAGTTCTTTGGTTTTCATTTCTTTGGTCCCGCGTTGCCTTCTCATTTCAGAAGTAGCCAGTTAGCCCAAAGCACTTATTGAGTTTAGTCTGAGTATGATAATGGTGCCATCCCCAATGTTCTGCCTGTCACTTTTCTTGGTTTAATGTTGCAGTAAATAAAGTTAAGACACCACCATGATTTTGGGATATGTTTAACACTTGCTCAAGAGGTTACACTTCTTGTACTTTTTC
Source organism: Piliocolobus tephrosceles (assembly GCF_002776525.5). Taxonomy (NCBI): domain Eukaryota; kingdom Metazoa; phylum Chordata; class Mammalia; order Primates; family Cercopithecidae; genus Piliocolobus; species Piliocolobus tephrosceles. The sequence continues at coordinate 115,728,100 of NC_045436.1, read as the reverse complement.
CCAAGTGACCCGATTCCCTCATAGTCTCTGTGGTTAGTGGTATTTGGAGGTACTTTGCTCTGAATTTAAACATTTCAATGTGGTCTGCCTTTGGAAAACACCAGACAGTGAGTCAGAGGCCTTTCATTCCTTTCTGTGATTCTGAGCATTATATTGAGAAACCTCCTAGCCTCTCTAGGCGATTTCTCCATCTGTTATGGAGCCCCCCAGCAGTTTTCTGTATCCTGGATTAGAGAGTGTTAACAACACTGGGAGACTCTTTGACATTCAAGCAGAAATGGACCTATTTCCATTAAATTTTCTTGTGTTTATAATCTAAGCAGGGGTGGCCAATCCCGGGCCATCAGTCTGTCCCCTGTTAGGGCCACACAGCAGGAGGCGAGCAGCAGGCAAGCCAGCATTACTGCCTGAGCTCCATTTCTGATGAAATTAGATTCTCCTAGAGCATGAACCCTATTGTGAACTGCATACGAGGTTTCTAGGTTGCGAGCTCCTTGTGAGAATTTAATGCCTAATGATCTGAGGTGGGGCAGTTCCATTGCCGAAACTATTCCCCCACCCTCACCATCCTTGGAAAAATTGTCTTCCACAAAACCGGTCCCTGGTGCCAAAAAAAGGTTGGAGACTTCTATTAGTTGTTGTATTTTGTTGTGCTTGGAAAAATGTGTTAATTACAAGAGAAGAGAGAATGATCTTTTATAGTGTGATCTAATAATTGCATTCTGAGACAGGAAAATAAAACTATTTCTAAGTGGGAGAAACAAAATCATTTCTTAAGACACTGAATAGATTATTAGCCCTTTATATGGCTTTCTGAGTCTCATTCTGGCCAATGAATACTATGTTGCCCCCTAGTTTTACAAGGGTACATTCCTTCCCATAAAACAATGTGTGAATCCACAGAAAATGAGGAATGGCATTTATTGATACCCTGTTAGAACATAAGCATAAACGTCTACTGCACTAAAGCTGTGTATGAAAAGAGTCTGGGAGAGAAGGAAGGGGTGGTATGGGAGCAAACGATTCTATAGGGATACATGGGAGTGTGTGTGTGTGTGTGTGCATGCACGCGTGTGTGTGTGTTTTCTGGGTTTGTGTATGTGTGTTGTCTGGGTGTTGTTAAGAAGTAGTCTGTAATAATAATATAACTCCACTTACTTTTCTATTAGAGATAGCATTTTGTTCTACAAGTTCTCTTTAAATTTCGTTGATAAATCTTTAGCTCATTCATTAGTATCTTAAGGTCAAGTGTTATAAACAGATTAATTACTTATTTTGTCTTCAGCACTGATATGGAAGGGGATTGGGCATGGGGTGTGAGGAATAATTTTTATTTTGAAGATGAGGTGGATCTGCATGACAGTCTTTGGTCTTCCAGAGAGAAGTGACAAAGCTCTAGGTTCAAGAGATAAAAGAATGAGGAGGAGGCAAAACAGCTTGGGAATGAAGGTGAAAACTGACAAAAAGAAAAACTGTTTGACAGTTGTTGACTTTGCAGTTTTTCCTGATGAACTCTTACAAAAGTATGTCCAGGTTAGCATGAAGATAAGAGAACACCCCTATCAATTTATCCCAATTTTTCCAGTCAAATCTGGGTCACAACTGGAAAAAGAGAAAAAGAGGTCAATTGAAAGGAACTAGAAAAGAAAAAACTATATATTAGTAAACACACAGTCACTCACACACACACACACAAAGGAGTTCTTGAGCTCATTTTCCTTCTCTTTCATACTTACTAACAAACTATTTAAAACACTAGGGTTCACATCCTTGAATAGTTATCTTTTATAAGTACTATGTAAGACATTAATAAATGCACAGAGGAAATTGATGATTCAGAGTAAGATAAATGAGACAGCTACTTCAAGGTTATTTGTAGGAGGTGATTTTGAGAGACTTTAAAAATAAAGGTAGAATGTAGTATAAGGTGTTTCCTAAACTGGTAAACACCTGAATTTAAATTTAAGATAAAATTTTATCTCCAATTCTAAGAAATTTCATTTCTCAATGTCTTTTAGATCCAACCTGACCACTCCAGCTCGGTTTTCTCTATCCATGTATCTGTTGCCTACAATATTATTATAGGCCAACTTAAAAGTCATCCTCAACTCTTCCATTTCTCCCACACTCTACATCCAATCCAACAAAAAATCTTGTTGGTTCTACCTTCATAACCACTTTCACTGCTACCCACCTGGGTTGAGCCACCGTCTTCAGTCACCTGAATCACTGCAAAAGGCTCCTAACTGGTATCTTTAAGCTCATCTGTGCCTATTCTTAACACACCTGCCAGTGCAATCTTTCCAAAATATAAGTCAAACTATGATTCTGCTCTGCTCAAAATCCCCTATTGGTTCTCCTCTCACACTGAGTTAACATCCAAATCCTTAGAGATGAGTCACATGGCCTTACCTCCCATGGCTACCTATTCCATCCTTGACAGCATCTTCAATAGTGTTGTTCCCCTTGCTCACTCACCCCAGCCACCCTGGGCTCCTTGCTGTTCCTTAAACCCACAGCAGCCGTGCTTCTATTTTATGACTGCTTATTCTGCCTGGAATCCCCTTCCACCAGATATCTACTCGGCTAACTTCCTCAGTCTCCTAACCTCTTCACTCACATCTCCCCTTCCCCAAGAGAAGCATTCCTTCAACCTGACTCCTGTTTCTGAGTTTCTGAGCACTTCCTTACCTTCTGGAATAAAAAGCTATTCCAGGCTCACCTCATATTTTCCCTTCAGTTGCTCTCAAGCCTTCATCAAAGGACTGTGTACTTGTGTAAATCAGCACATGGACATACTTGGCTATAAGGGATGACATGGGAAAGAGTTACATGCAGTGCCCAGCATTCGCTACTCTACTGACACCTGCTCAATGCAGTAACTTCCTGATACAAAAAATCATGATCCAGAATCCCAGACAATCACAATGCCTATAAAAAGTCCTTTAAGGCTTCATTATGTCCTGAATTCCATTTGTTTTTGTAAATGCTTTATTAAATTAATTTTAAAATGGGCAGATTCATGTATGTCTTTTTAATTTTGTGTCCTGACTTCCTGGATTTTGCCTTTTCACATATGAAAGTCCAAATTTGAGTAGTTTCTAGCACTTAGTAGACGTTCAATAAATGTTTGATCAGGGATTGATAAGGGCCATCTTTTCAATTCTATCAACAATTCAGATGGAAAATATTGAATGATATAATATACCACTGCCTGAAAATAGCAGGAATATTGCAAGAGCAACCAAAGTAAAAGTTGAAAGAGATTTCTACAATCTGCTGGTTCTGAGATATAAATAGCAGAAACATTTTCTGGGTTTACTAGTTTTCAACATTCCTACTGACAACATAATACAGTGGCAAAAATTTAAGAAAAAATATTTGATGTTACTCTTGTTCAATCCAAGCTTTTGGAAAATTTTAGGAAAACTAAAATATTTTGATATTTGTCTGAACTTTTGGTCAATTTTAGGAAAACTAAAATGTTTCAATAATGCCAAAGTCAATTTTTTTTATGATTCAGTACTAAGTAAATGAATGTTATAAAATCATGATTAACTACTAAATTAAAACCACCACACCAGCTGCCGAATTCTAAGAGAAAGTATAAAATCCAGGAATTATGTTAACAGTATTTGTATTAAATTTATGACTGCCAAAACATCTATGTAGTTTTATTAAAGCTAAATAAGTACCACAAATAAATTAATCATTAGAATGGTTTTAGAAAATAGCTATACTTCTTACTCAAAGAATATATCAAAATTTGGGATTATAATTAACTCTGGTTGGAGGCAGAGGGACAGAATACTGGAAAAGCATAAGATTCAATAATACTGGTAAAAATCTAGTTCCAATGTTCATGATGTACATGGGTGTTTGTTTTTATTATGCCTTTCATTAAGCTTTATTCTTTACATCCTTGTAGGTTTCTTTTGCATATATCAATTATTTCATAATCAAATAGTATATTGGCAAACATTTTAGGCATGACTAATCTAGCATATCAAGCTCTTGATTTCCTCATCTAATATAATAGGGATAATAGTACTTGTACTATAAAATCAATGTTAAACTTAGATGCAATAAGATACAAAAATTATTTAGCAGAGTACCTGGTGTATGTGTATATTGATATGCATGGTATGTATGTGTGTATGTACGTATATAACTAACCACTTTTGGCACTCTTTTTTCAATCTTTAGTCTTTAAAAGTATAATGTAGCTTTTGGCAAGTTTCAAAAATCAGGTATAAATATTGCATTTGGATCCACCTTGAAATGTTTCAGTTATAAACAACATTCTTGATGAATGTTTCCATGTCTTAATAACACATTTATCTTGGAAAATAAGCATTAAACAGCTTTCTTTAAAATGCGTGGAGACCTGCACTCTACATGTAGTGTTACAAATGTTGTCTAAGGCCTTGGTCTTAATGGCTAGTTGTAAAAATCCTTGCCATAAATGAATAGGCAATAGAATCGTAATAATTTGTGTTAAATAATGTGCTGGAATTTCTGAGCATAATGAGTCAGAATTGATTATGAATTGTGATTTATCTACACTACAATTAGATTGTCTAATTTTACCTTCTTATTTACCAGGCAGAAGCAGGAGAGACTTTTTTGAAGATTATTAAGTTCAACAATTTTATCATTTCGTCTCCCTTTCCCTGAGACAAAAATAAAATTCATAGTAGACAGTGCAAAATGAAATCAAGCCTCTCTCATTTACTTTTAAAAATATATGAACTCACTCAAAAATTATAATTTTCTGTGTTTTCTGCTAAAGTATACTAAGACCATACTACTAAAGTCCAGGCTGTGCTGTTTCAAGGTAAGTAAGGCTGTCTATCACTTCTGATTACGCTTCCCTTCACAAAAACAAACAGACTTGGAAGATACCATTTAGAGCTGGTATTTGAAGCCCAATTCAGAATCAGTTGAGAATATAAGTAGGGATATGTTTAGCTCTTTCCATTGACAGTTAAATTAATTATTTTTATTATTCCATTCTATTCCATTTAGAGCTGGTATTTGAAGCCCAATTCCGGATCAGTTGAGAATGTAAGCAAGGATATGTTTAGCTCTTTCCATTGACAAGTTATTATTTTCATTATTCCATTGTACTCTGAATTAAAACATGGACAATGGCCAAAAGTAGTATTAAATTTCTTCCATGTGCCAGGCACAGTATTCAAAATCGTACCTGCTATCTCACTTAATTCTCAAAAAAATCCCATGAATAAAATATTATTATCTTGAAGCGACTTGTCCAAGCTATACCACTATTAAGTTAAACTAAAATACCAATCTTCTGTACTAATTGTTTTACTATTCATTCAAATATTGTCTCTCAGTTGCAGTCAATAGCCAGGAATTTTCTCTAGCATTGTATCACCCAACCTTGAAATAATTTCTCACTGTCTGAAAAGAAATTTTTGTGGTGCCATCTTAAGACTTCAAGGATTCTGAGATAAGAAGAAGGAAGAAGAAATGAATTAATTAGTCATTATTTAGTAAAAGACTTTTAATCTGAGGCTTTCCTGACAGGATCTTACATGATTTATAATCTATAGTTTTTCTTTGTATGGCAAGTAGAACAGAAAAAAGAAGACAGAGTTCTGAAACTGTTTTACAGGTACTCAGGCAAGGTCAAAAACTAAATAATTGTTAATATAAAAGAGAGAAAAGGTAAAGATTGCAGACTTTTATCAGCCAAGTCTGCATATTACTAGGCGGTGTGTTCACTGAAACACTGAATGTCAAAAGGATTATTTGTTTATTACTTTTGTTGAGACTAATTTTGAAGAAAAATGCCTTGATGCATTTATCAGCTTCCTTGTTCATTTCAAGTATAGTAAGATTGCTCTTCTCTCTTCTTTTAGCCAAGTGGACAATTGATTATTAAGTGGGCTATGTACACACTGGATTATTATTACCTTGGATTTTTTCTGTATTACCTTCTTTTTGCTGTTTGATTCATTTTCCACAAATACAGAGCCATGAAGAATATGGATTTGGGGCCACCTTGTGACAGACTTAGAAAAGTCCTATAGACCAAATCCTAGAATTAGAATTTTGGTTTCCGTTCCCAGATCATATTACTTTTCAATAAACATACTTTTGCAAAGTGGCATCATATTGTAATAGCTGATTTTTACTATTGAGAAGTATTATACATACTATGTAGTAAAATAAACCCTGATAATTATATTGAATATGTAACAAGTTCTTATATTTTTTATTGACATTTCAACTTACTGAATTATATTGATTGACTTTCATATATTGAGTCAATCTTGTATCCCTTGATGTATTTTTTAAACTTCTAATTTTCAGTTTCCTAAACTTTATTTTTAAAGAACTTTTACATTTATAGTCATACTGTGATTCACATGAAAAATTCCTTTCAGAATTAGCTCTTGTCAGGTTTTATTATTAGGAATATGTTTACCTCATGTAGTAAGTCAGAAAGGGATCTAAATTTCGACACTCTGAAATGATTTGTGTAGGTTTGAAATTTTTTTCCTGAATATTTGGTAGACTTCTCTATTAAAAACGGCTGGATTTTTGCATTTCTTGGGTAGGAAATATTGTAAGCATTAATTCATCTTTATAAAAGGTTACAGGTTTATTTAAATATAATAATTCTTCTTTAGTTAATTTACTGTTATATGTTTCTACAAATTTATCCATTTTACCTTTTTTTTTTTTTTTTTTTTTTTTTGGTAAGAAATTCTGGCTAGGGCAATCAGGCAAGAGAAAGAAATAAAGGGTATTTAGTTAGGAAAAGAAGAAGTCAAATTGTCCCTGTTTGCAGATGACATGATTGTATATTTAGAAAACCCCATTGTCTCAGCCCCAAATCTCCATAAGCTGATAAGCAAATTCAGCAAAGTCCCAGGATACAAAATCAATGTGCAAAAATCACAAGCATTCTTATACAGCAGTAACAGATAAACAGAGAGCCAAATCATGAACGGACTCCCATTCATAATAGCTTCAAAGAGAATAAAATACCTAGGAATCCAACTTGCAAGGGATGTGAAGGACCTCTTCAAGGAGAACGATAAACCACTACTCAGTGAAATAAAAGAGGACACAAACAAATGGAAGAAACATTCCATGCTCGTGGATAGAAAGAATCAATATCATGAAAAAGGCCATACTGCCCAAGGTAATTTATAGATTCAATGTCATCCCCATCAAGCTACCAAGGACTTTCTTCACAGAAGTGGACAAAACTACTTTACAGTTCATATGGAACCAAAAATGAGCCTGCATTGCCAAGATAATCCTAAGTCAAAAGAACAAAGCTGGAGGCATCATGCTACCTGACTTCAAACTATACTACAAGGCTACAGTAACCAAAATAGCATGATACTGTTACCAAAACAGAGATATAGAGCAAAGGAACAGAACAGAGCCCTCAGAAATAATACCACACATCTACAACCATCTGATCTTTGACAAACCTGACAAAAACAAGAAATGGGGAAAGGAATCCCTATTTAATAAATGGTGCTGGGAAAACTGGCTAGCCATAAGCAGAAAGCTGAAACTGGATCCCTTCCTTACTCCTTACACAAAAATTATTTCAAGATGGATTAGAGACTTAAATGTTAGACCTAAAAGCATAAAAACCCTAGAAGAAAACCTAGGCAATACCATTCAGGATATAGGCAAGGGCTTCATGTCTAAAACACCAAAAGCAATGGCAACAAAAGCCAAAATTGACAAATGGGATCTAATTAAACTAAAGAGCTTCTGCACAGCAAAAAAAAAAAAAAAAAAAAAAAAAAAAAAAAA
>NC_045436.1:115640918-115720188 GCF_002776525.5 Piliocolobus tephrosceles | reverse complement strand
AAAAAAAAAAAAAAAAAAAAAAAAAAAAAAAAAAAAAAATTACCATCAGAGCGAACAGGCAACCTACAGAATGAGAGAAAATTTTTGCAGTCTACTCATCTGACAAAGGGCCAATATCCAGAACCTACAAGGAACTCAAACAAATTTACAAGAAAAAAACAAACAACGCCATAAAAAGTGAGCAAAGGATATGAACAGACACTTCTCAAAAGAAGACATTTATGCAACCAACAGCCACATGAAAAAATGCTCGTCATCACTGGCCATCAGAGAAATGCAAATCAAAACCACAATGAGATACCATCTCACATCAGTTAGAATGGCAATCATTAAAAAGTCAGGAAACAACAGGTGCTGGGGAGGATGTGGAGAAATTGGAAAACTTTTACACTGTTGGTGGGATTGTAAACTAGTTCAAACATTGTGAAAGACAGTGTGGGGATTCCTCAAGGATCTAGAACTAGAAATACCTTTTGACCCAGCCATCCCATTACTGAGTATATACCAAAGGATTATAAATCATGCTGCTATAAAGACACATGTGCACGTATGTTTATTGCGGCACTATTCACAATAGCAAATACTTGGAACCAACCCAAATGTCCATCAATGACAGACTGGATTAAGAAAATGTGGCACATATACACCATGGAATACTATGCAGCCATAAGAAAGGATGAGTTCATGTCCTTTCTAGGGACATGGATGCAGCTGGAAACCATCATTCTCAGCGAACTATCACAAGAACAGAAAACCAAACACTGCATGTTCTCACTCATAGGTGGGAATTGAACAATGAGATCACTTTTACACAGGAAGGGGAACATCACACACGGGGACCTGTTGTGGAATGGGGGACGGGGGGAGGGAAAGCATTAGGAGATATGCCTAATGTAAATGATGAGTTAATGGGTGCAGCACAGCAACATGGCACATGTATACATATGTAACAAACCTGCACGTTGTGCACGTGTACCCTAGAACATAAAGTATAATTAAAAAATTAGGAAATTTAAAAAAATACTGTGTTCTCTAAAACTGTCACCATAATCTTTGCCATGAACTTATCCATTACCTCCAAAATTTTCTCCTTAACTCTTTGTTATTTTTCTTTTTGTATATCAATTACACCTCAATAAAGTGGGTTTTTTAAAGAAAAGAATATACTCTGTAGCTGTTGAAAACTGAGTATGTGAGTATGTGAAGATATATATACATATATATACATATGTATTGCATGAAATGCATTAATTGTGCTTTTTAATAGTCTGTATTTTAATTATTTTCTTTTCTGCATAAATTATCAATTATTTGAAAATATATGTTAAAATTTTCTATTCTAATGAAATATTTATATATTTCTCCTTAGACTTATTTATGATATTTTATGTATTACATATTCTTATTTTGAATCTATAATATACAAATAAATTTTATTTCAATATACTCCAGACTAAGTGAACTTTTTATAATCATGTGAATATTCCCTTAATGTCTAGAAAAGTTTGGGAAAAAAAGACTCAGCTGACACCTTGATTTCTTGATTTTTGACTTCTAGCCTCCAGAATTATATGAAAATAAATTTCTGTTTTTAAGCCACCCAGTGTGTGACACTTTGTTATCAAGCAAACTAATACGTTACTCATGCCCAATAGTATTTGCTGTAGATGATACGGAACCATTGAAGACTCACAAGACAGAAAGGTAACCTGATTAGATTTGTGTTTTAAAGCAATCTCTTTGCAGTGAATAAGATTGGGGGGGCAATAATCAACACTTTCAAAGAAAAGAAATTCTAACCCAGAAATTCATATCCAGCCAAACTAAACTTCATAAGCAAAAGAGAAATAATGTCTTTTTCAGACAAGCAAATACTGAGACAATTTGCTACCACAAGACCTGCCTTATAAGACCTTCCAAAGGAAGCACTAGATGTGGAAAGAAAAAACTATTACCAGCCACCACAAAACAAACTGAAGTACAGAACCAGTGACACTATAAAGCAACTGCATAAATAAGTCTACAAAGTAACCAGCTAATATCATGGTGACAGGATCAAATCCAAACGTATCAATAGTAACCTTAAATATAAATTGTTTAAATGCCCCAATTAAAAGACACAGAGTGGCAAACTAGGTAAAGAGCCAAGACCCTTTGGCATGCTGTCTTCAAGAGACCAATCTCACATCTGATAATACATATAGGCTCAAAATAAAGGCATAGAGAAAAAATCTGCCAAGTAAATGGAAGACAGAAAAAAGCAGGGGTGGCAATCCTAGTTTCTGACAAAGCAGACTTTAAACCAAGAAAGTTCAAAAAAGCCAAGGGCATTACAAAATAGTAAAGGGTTCAATTTAACAAGTAGATATAACTATTCTAAATATAGATGCACTGAACATAAGAGAACCCAGACTCATAAAGCAAGTTGTTAAAGACCCTCAAAGAAACTTAGACTTCCACACAATAAAAGTGGGAGACTTTAATACTCCACTGACAATATTAGACAGATCATTGAGACAGAAAATTAACAAAGCTATTCAGGACCTAAACTTGGCACTGAGTCAAATGGACCTGATAGCTATCTATAGAATAGTCCACCCCAAAACAACATAATATACATTCTTCTCATTGCCACATGGCACATACTGTAAAGCTGATCACATAATTGGAAGTAAGAACTGAAGTCATAACAAAGAGTTGCTTGGAACACAGCACAATTAAATTAAAAATCAAGACTAAGAAATTCACTCAAAACAATTACAAGGAAAATTAATAACCTGCACCTGAATGACTTTTGGGTAAATTGTAAAATTAAGACAGAAATCAAGAAATTCATTGAAACTACTGAGAACAAAGATACAACAAATCAGAATGTCTGGGACACAGCTAAGGCAGTGTTAAGAGGGAAAGTAACAGCACTAAATGCCCACATCAAAAAGTTATAAAGATCTCAAGTTAACAACCTAAAATCACAACTTAAAAACCTAGACAAGCAAATGTAAATCAGTCCCAAAGTTAGCAGAAGACAAAAAATAACCAAAATCAGAGCTGAACTGAAAGAGAATGAGGTGTGGAAAACCATTCAGAAGATCAATAAATCCAGAAGCTGTACTTTTTGGACAAAATTAATAAAGTATATAGACTGCTAGCTAGATTAATAAAGAAGAAAAGAGAGAAGAACAAATATCCACAGTCAGAAATGACAAGGGGGATATTACCACTGACCTCCCAGAAATGCAAACAACCATCAGAGAATATGAACGTCTTTATCCACATAAACTAGAAAATCTAGAAGAAATAGGTAAATTCCTCGACACATATATCAAGACTAAACTAGGAAGAAATTGAATCCCTGAACAGACCAATATTGGGCTCTCAAATTAAGGAGGTAATAAATAGCCTACCAACTAAAAAAAGCCCAGGACTAAATGGATTTACAACTAATTTGACCAGATGTAAAGAAGAACCTATACCATTCCTACTGAAAGTATCCTAACAATAGAGAGAAGGGACTTCTCTCTAACTCATTCTTGAGGCCAGCATCATGCTGACACCAAAGCCTGACAGACATAAAAGAAAAAAAAGGAAACTGCATGCCAATATCATTGATGAACATTGATGCAAATGTTCTCAACAAAATACTGACAAATCGAATCTAGCAGCACAGCAAAAAGCTTATCCACCACGACCAAGTAGGCTCTATCCCTGCTATGCCAGGTTGGCTCAACATATGCAAATCAATAAACGTGATTTATTACATAAACAGAACTACAGACAAAAACCACATGATTATCTAAATAGAAGCAGGAAGGCTTTTGATAAAATTCAACATCTATTCTTGTTAAAATTACTCAATACACTAGCTATTGAAGGAATATACCTCAAAATAATCAGAGCCATATATGACAAATCCACAGTCAATATCACACTGAATGGGCAAAAGCTGGAAGCATTCCCCTTGAAAACTGGCACAGGCACAGGAGAAGAGTGCTCTCTCACCACTTCTATTCAACATAGTATTGAAAGTCCTGGCCAGGGTAATCAGGCAAGACAAAAAAATAAAGGCACCCAAATAGGTAAGGAGGAAGTCAAATTATGCCTATTTGCAGATAACAGGATCCTGTATCTAGAAAAACCCATAGTCTCTTCCCAAAAGCTTTTTTTTTTTCTTTTAAATTATACTTTAAGTTCTAGGGTACATGTACACAATATGCAGGTTTGTTACACATGTATACTTGTGCCATGTTGGTGTGCTGCACCCATCAACTCATCAGCACCCATCAACTTGTCATTTACGTCAGGTATAACTCCCAATGCCATCCCTTGCCCCTCCCCCCTCCACATAATAGGCCCTAGTGTGTAATGTTTCCCTTCCAGAGTTCAAGTAATCGCATTGTTCAATTCCCACCTATGAGTGAGAACATGCGGTGTTTGGTTTTCTGTTCTTGTGATAGTTTGCTGAGAATGATGGTTTCCAGCTGCATCCATGTCCCTACAAAGGACATGAACTCATCCTTTTTTATGGCTGCATAGTATTCCATGGTGTATATGTGCCACATTTTCTTAATCTAGTCTGTCACTGATGGACATTTGGGTTGATTCCAAGTCTTTGCTATTGTGAATAGTGCCACAATAAACATACGTGCACATGTGTCTTTATAGCAGCATGATTTATAATCCTTTGGGTATATACTCAGTAATGGAATGGCTGGATCAATGTGGTATTTCTAGTTCTAGATCCTTAAGGAATCGCTATACTGTTTTTCACAATAGTTGAACCCATTTACAATCCCACCAACAGTGTAAAAGTGTTCCTATTTCTCTACATCCTCCCCAGCACCTGTTGTTTCCCGACTTTTTAATGATTGCCATTCTAACTGGTGTGAAATGGTATCTCCTTGTGGTTTTGATTTGCATTTCTCTGATGGCCAGTGATGATGAGCATTTTTTCATGTGTCTGTTGGTGGCATAAATGTCTTCTTTTGAGAAATGTCTGTTCATATCTTTTGCCCACTTTTTGATGGGGTTGTTTGTTTTTTTCTTGTAAATTTGTTTGAGTTCTTTGTAGGTTCTGGATATTAGCCCTTTGTCAGATGTGTAGATTGCAAAAATTTTCTCCCATTCTGTAGGTTGCCTGTTCACTCTGATGGCAGTTTCTTTTGCTGTGCAGAAGCTCTTTAGTTTAATTAGATCCCATTTGTCAATTTTGGCTTTTGTTGCCATTGCTTTTTGTGTTTTAGACTTGAAGTCCTTGCCCATGCTTATGTCCTGAATGGTATTACCTAGGTTTTCTTCTAGGGTTTTTATGGTATTAGGTCTAACATTTAAGTCTCTAATCCATCTTGAATTAATTTTCATATAAGGAGTAAGGAAGGGATCCAGTCTCAGCTTCCCACTTATGGCTAGCCAATTTTCCCAGCACCATTTATTAAATAGGGAATCCTTTCCCCATTTCTTGTTTTTCTCAGGTTTATCAAAGATCAGATGACTGTAGATGTGTGGTATTGTGTCTGAGGGCTCTGTTCATTGGTCTATATCTCTGTTTTGGTACAAGTACCATGCTGTTTTGGTTACTGTAGCCTTGTAGTACAGTTTGAAGTCAGGTAATGTGATGCCTCCAGCTTTGTTCTTTTGACTTAGGATTGTCTTAGCAATATGGGCACTTTTTTGGTTCCATATGAACTTTAAAGTAGTTTTTTCCACTTCTGTGAAGAAAGTCCTTGGTAGCTTGATGGGAATGGCATTGAATATATAAATTAGCTTGGGCAGTATGGTCATTTTCACGATATTTATTCTTCCTATCCATGAGCATGGTATGTTCTTCCATTTGTTTGTATCCTCTTTTATCTCACTGAGCAGTGGTTTTTAGTTCTCCTTGAAGAGGTCCTTTACATCCCTGTAAGTTGGATTCCTAGGTATTTTATTCTCTTTGAAGCAATTGTGAATGGAAGTTCATTCATGATTTGGCTCTCTGTCTGTTACTGGTGTATAAGAATGCCTGTGACTTTTGCACACTGATTTTGTATCTTGCGACTTTGCTGAAGTTGCTTATCAGCTTAAGGAGATTTGGGGCTGAAACGATGGGGTTTTCTAAATATACAATCATGTCATCTGCAAACAGGGACAATTTGACTTCTTCTTTTCCTAACTGAATACCTTTATTTCTCTCTCTTGCCTGATTGCCGTAGTCAGAACTTCCAACACTATGTTGAATAGGAGTGGTGAGAGAGGGCATCCCTGCCTTGTGCCAGTTTTGAAAGGGAATGCTTCCAGTTTTTGCCCATTCAGTATGATATTGGCAGTGGGTTTTTCATAAATAGCTCTTATTATTTTGAGATACGTTCCATCAATACCGAATTTACTGAGAGTTTTTAGCATGAAGGGCTGTTGAATTTTGTCAAAGGCCTTTTCTGCATCTATTGAGATAATCATGTGGTTTTTGTCTTTGGTTCTGTTTACATGCTGGATTACATTTATAGATTTGTAAACATTGAACCAGCCTTGCATCCCAGAGATGAAGCCCACTTGATCATGGTGGATGAGCTTTTTGATGTGCTGCTGGATTCAGTTTGCCAGTATTTTATCGAGGATTTTTGCATCGATGTTCATCAGGGATTTTGGTCTAAAATTCTCTCTTTTTGTTGTGTCTCTGCCAGGCTTTGGTATCAGGATGATGTTGGCCTCGTAAAACGAGTTAGGGAGGATTCCCTCTTTTTCTACTGATTGGAATAGTTTCAGAAGGAATGGTACCAGCTCTTCCTTGTACCTCTGGTAGAATTCAGCTGTGAATCCATCTGGTCCTGGACTTTTTTTGGTTGGTAGGCTATTAATTATTGCCTCAATTTCAGAGCCTACTATTGGTCTATTCAGGGATTCAACTTCTTCCTGGTTTAGTCTTGGGAGAGTGTAAATGTCCAGGAAATTATCCATTTCTTCTAGGTTTTCTAGTTTATTTGTGTAGAGGTGGTTATAGTATTCTCTGATGGTAGTTTGTATTTCTGTAGGGTCGGTGGTGATATCCCCTTTATCATTTTTTATTGCATCTATTTGATTCTTCTCTCTTTTCTTCTTTATTAGTCTTGCTAGTGGTCCCTCAATTTTGTTGATGTTTTCAAAAAACCAGCTCCTGGATTCACTGATCTTTTGGAGGGCTTTTGTGTCTCTATCTCCTTCAGTTCTGCTCTGATCTTAGTTATTTCTTGCCCTCTACTACCTTTTGAGTATGTTTGCTCTTGCTTCTCTAGTTCTTTTAATTGTGATGTTAGGGTGTCAATTTTAGATCTTTCCAGTTTTCTCTTGTGGGCATTTAGTGCTCTAAATTTCCCTCTACACACTGCTTTAAATGTGTCCCAGAGATTCTGGTATGTTATATCTTTGTTCTCATTGGTTTCAAAGAACATCTTTATTTCTGCCTCCATTTCGTTATGTACCCAGTAGTCATTCAGGAGCAGGTTGTTCAGTTTCCATGTAGTTGAGTGGTTTTGATTTTCTTAGTTCTGAGTTCTAGTTTGATTGCACTGTGGTCTGAGAGACAGTTTGTTATAATTTCTGTTCTTTTACATTCGCTGACGAGTGCTTTACTTCCAACTATGTGGTCAATTTTGGAATAAGTGCAATGTGGTGCTGAGAAGAATGTATATTCTGTTGATTTGGGGTGGAGAGTTCTGTAGATGTCTATTAGGTCTGCTTGGTGCAGAGCTGATTTCAGTTCCTAGATATCCTTGTTAACTTTCTGTCTCATTGATCTGTCTAATGTTGACAGTGGGTTATTGAAGTCTCCCATTATTATTGTATGGGAGTCTAAGTCTCTGTAAGTCTCTAAGGACTTGCTTTATGAATCTGGGTGCTCCTGTATTGGGTGCATATATATTTAGGATAGTTAGTTCTTCCTGTTGAATTGATCCCTTTACCATTATGTAATGGCCTTCTTGTCTCTTTTGATCTTTGATGGTAAACAACTTCTGCGACATCTCAGGATGCAAAATCAACGTGAAAAAATCACCAGCATTCTTATACACCAACAACAATGAAGCCAAGAACCAAATCAGAAAGAAACTCCCATTCACAGTTGCTGCAAAAAGAATAAAATACCTAAGAATACAGTTAATTAGAAAGGTGAAAAATCTCTATAAGAAGATCTACTAGCCACTGCTCAAAGAAATCAGAGATAACACAAATGGAAAAACATTGCATGCTAATGGATAGGAAAAAGCAATACCATTAAAATGGCCATATTGCCCAAAACGATTTATAGATTCAATGCTATTCCTATTAAACTACCATTGACATTCTTCAAAGAGATAGAAAAAATTATTTTAAAATGTATTTGGAAGCAAAAGAGAGATGAAATTGCCAAAGCAATTCTAAGTAAAGAGAGTGAAACTGAAGGCATCATGGTACCCGACTTCAAACTAAGTTGCAAGCCTTCAGAAACCAAAAGAGCAGAGTACTGGTACAAAAAAAGACACATAGACCAATGGAACAGAACAGAGAACCAAGAAATAAGATCATACACTTATAATCATCTGATCTTTGGCAAACCTGACAAGAACTATCGATGTGAAATAGATTCCCTATTTAATAAATGGCACTGGGATAACTGACTAGCAGTATGCAGAAGATTGAAACTGGACTGCTTCCTTACACCATATACAAAAATTAACTCAAGATGGATTGAAGACTTAAATGTAAAATCCCAAACTATAAAAGCCTTGGAAGACAATCTGGGCAATACCTTTCAGTACATAGGCATGAACAAAAATTTCATGACAAAGATGCCAAAAGCAATTGCACCCAAAGCAGAAATCAGCAAATAGCATCTAACTAAAATAAAGAACTTCTGCACAGCAAAATAAACTATGAACAGAGTAAACAAACAACATACAGAATGAGAGAATGTTTCTGCAAACTATGCATTGGATAACTAATATCCAGCAACTATAAAGAACTTAAACATATTTACAAAAATGTAACAAACAACTCCCTTAAAAAATGGGCAAAACACATGAACAATTTTCAAAAGAAGGCATACATGTGGCCAACAATCACATGAAAAAAAGCTGAACATCACTGATCATTGGAGAAATGCAAATCAAAACCACAATGAGATACTTTCTCACACTATTCAGAATGATTATTATTGGAAAGTCAAAAAATACTGTTATTCACTACAACTCCATATTTGGAGAATAACAATACTATTATTCTCCAAATACTATGCTGGTGATGTTGTGGAGAAAAGGGAATGCTTACACACTATTGGTGGGCATGTAAATTATAGATTCATTTATAAATGCTTATACACTGCTAGAAAGGAGCAGCAGTCAGGGTGTCTTAGGTGGCCTGATTAATTAATGTGTCTTGGGAAAGAAATGTGCTTCACCCAGGCATACAAGGGGGATCTCTTTCTGGAGGATTGATGTCTCAGCATTCCATAGAGGCTGAGTGTAACCACGGTGGAACTAGGCACTACTGAGGCAGAAATAATGGAAGAAAATGGAGACACCAATCCTGGCATGTGAAAGACAATGTGGCAACTCCTCAAAGTCCTAAAGACAGAAATACCATTCAACACAGCAATCCCATTACTGAATGTATACCCAAAGAAATATAAATTGTTCTGTTATAAAGTCACATGCATGCATATATTCATTGCAGTGCTATTCACAATAACAAAGACATGGAATCAACCTAAATGGCCATCAACAATAGACTGGATAAAAAAAAATATGGTATATACACCTATGGAATACTATGCAGCCATTACAAAGAACGAGATCACATCCTTTGAAGGAATGTGGAAGGAACTGGAGGCCATTTTTGTTAGCAAACTAACACAGGAACAGAACACCAAATACCACATGTTCTCACTTGTAAGTGAGTGCTAAATGATGAGAACACATGAACACATAAAGAGGAGCAACATATATATTTAGGATAGTTATCTCTTCTTGTTGGATTGATCCCTTTACCATTGTGTAATGGCCTTCTTTGTCTCTTTTGATCTTTCTTGGTTTAAAGTCTGTTTTATCAGAGACTAGGATTGCAACCCCTGCCTTTTTTTTGTTTTCTATTTCTTGGTAGATCTTCTTCCATTCCTTTATTTTGAGCCTATTTGTGTCTCTGCATATGAGATGGGTCTCCTGAATACAGCACACTGATGGGCCTTGACTCTTTATCCAATTTGCCAGTCTGTGTCTTTTAATTGGAGCATTTAACTCAGTTACATTTAAGGTTAATATTGTTGTGTGTGAATTTGATCCTGTCATTATGATGTTAGCTGGTTATTTTGCTCATTAATTGATGCAGTTTCTTCCTAGCATTGATGGTCTTTACAATTTGGCATGTTTTTGCTGTGGCTGGTACCTATTGTTCCTTTCCATGTTTAGTGCTTCCTTCAGGAGCTCTTGTAGGGCAGGCCTGGTGGTGACAACCTCTCTCAACATTTGCTTGTCTGTAAGGGATATTATTTTTCCTTCAATTATGAAGCTTAGTGTGCCAGATATGAAATTCTGGGTTGAAAAATCTTTCCTTTAAGAATGTTGCTTGTTGCGGAAAGTCTGGGACCCTGAACGGAGGGACTGGCTGAAGCCATGGCAGAAGAATATAAATTGTGAAGATTTCATGGACATTTATTAGTTCCCCAAATTAATACTTTTATAATTTCTTATGCCTGTCTTTACTGAATAATCTCTGAACATAAATTGTGAAGATTTCATGGACACTTATTACTTCTCCAGTCAATACTCTTGTGATTTCCTATGCCTGTCTTTAATCTCTTAATCTCGTCATCTTCATAAACTGAGGATGAATGTCACCTCAGGACCCTGTGATGATTATGTTAACTGCACAAATTGTTTAAACAACGTGAAATCTGGGCACTTTGAGAAAAGAACAGGGTAACAACGACGTTCAGGCAACAAGTGGGATAACCTTAAAGTCTGGCTGCCTGTGGACCAGGTGGAACAGAGCCATATTTCTCTTCTTTCAAAAGCAAATAGGAGAAATATTGCTGAATTCTTTTTCTAAGCAAGGAACAGCCCTGAGAAAGAGAATGCATGCCTAGGGGTAGGTCTCTGAAATGGCCTCTCCAGGAACTTCTGCCTTTTACAGTTGTAGATAAAGGATGAAATAAGCTTTGCTCTCCCATAGTGCTCACAGGCTTATTAGGATGAGGAAATTGCTACCTAATAAATTTTGGTCAGACCGGTTGTCTGCTCTCAAACCCTGTCTTCTGATAAGATGTTATTCATGACAATGTATGCCCAAAACTTCATTACCAATTTTAATTTCACCACGGTCCTATGATCTCACCCGCCCTCCATTTGCCTTGTGAAGCAGGTGATCTCTGTGATCCACACCCTATTCGTACACTCCCTCCCCTTTTGAAAATCACTAATAAAACTTGCTGGTTTTGCAGCTTGGGAGGCATCACTGAACCTGCTGATGTGTGATGTCTCCCCAGGACACCCAGCTTTAAAATTTCTCTCTTTTGTAGTCTTTCTCTTTATTTCTCAGACTGGTCGACACTTAGGGAAAATATAAAAGGACCCACATTGAATATTGGGGGCTGGTTTCCCCTGATATCTGGCACAAAAGCATGGTCTTTTTCTTTTTCCCAAGTGCATGTGGGAACCTGATTCCCTTTGGTAGGTGTGCAGAAACATCATTGGTTTCATTCACAGAAACACTTGTTCCACTCCCTGATGACTGGTGAGTAGTCTGTGTATGGTCTGGGTTAACTATGGGTCACATGGAGTCTAAAAATTATGCTTATCTCTTCTATCTTAAACTCTGGTTAAAACAGAAAAGTGTTTGAGTGTCCATGGAAAATATGGTCACTCTATTCAGAGCAGTGGTAAAATTCTGTGTTTGGTTTCCTGAAAAAGGAACCTTAGATGTAGACCTGTTAAAACAGGTAAGAGTTCAAGTAACCATGGAAAATATGGTTACTCTATTCAGGGCGGTGGAAAAATACTGTCCTTGCTTTCCCGAAAAAGGAACTGTATATGTAAAAGTATGGGATTGTGTTGATACAACATTCTGGGAACTGGTCTTGACAAGGAATTATGCTCCTGCACTGTTTGGGGTGATTGGACCTTGGTGCGTGCCATCCTAATACCTCCTCAATCTTCCTCTCCCACACAGCCTTCATTACCTGATCACCCTCTCCCTTTGGCTACTCCCTCACCTAACAATTCTGAAAATTCAATGTCAAACTCTGGTGACTTTGGCTTGACGTTACCCCCTACTTATCTTACTTATTTTCATGAAGAGTCAGTACTTGAAGCTCCCGCAGCTGCAACTTACAGAGCCCGGTACCATAGATATGATAATTCTTCTCTCTTCAAACTTCCTGTGCCAACTAATGGCTTCAGGACCAAACTACAATTTACCTGTAATTCTGCAGGTCCTCTCCAATCCGCCACAGCCCCTCACCCTCCTGTCATTTCGGTTCCTCAACCAATCCGCGTTGTTATATACCTCTCAATCTTACCTTTTTAAAAGAATTTAAGGATGCTTGTACTCAGTATGGTCCTTCTTCTCCTTATGCTAAAATCGTATTACAAACTTTTTGTACTGAGGTCATTTTGCTTCCTTTAGACTGGGACCTTTTGGCAAAAAGCTGTTCTAACCCCGTCTCAACCAGGTGGACAGAGGAGGCTCATTTGCAGGCTCAGCTAAATCAGACTAAAGGCATTCTAATTACTCAGGCTCAGCTCAAAGGCTCCAATAGTTTCTCTGATACTTATGCCCAATTAGGCTTTGATGCTCTTACCACAAAACAAGTAACAAAGGTGTATATAAGAGCTTTCTATAAATTACTCGTCCCAGGCCCATCTCCTGTTTCTTTTATTACTGTTAAAGAAGCTCAATTGCTTTTACTACCTAATATCATTTTAAACAAAGGAGATAAGACATGTGGCCCTGGAATTGGCTCCAGTGGTAAAAGGCTGCTTACTGGATTAATGTAATTTCTAAACAATGGCCCACCTTCACCATACACATTCAAGGAAAAAGTTCTGAGGGCCCAGAAGATACTGGGGACTGAAATTAATATTCCACATAACTCTTATATTGCTCCCAGTCAGCATATGATGAAAAACATGGGGTTTGTTCCTGGGCTCCGTCTCGGTTCAAAGCATGAAGGAATTACTAAACCCCTCCCAGTTACTGTAAAAGAAAACAGGGTAGGTTTAGGTTATCCTTTTTAGTGTCGGCCGCTTCTATGCCTCCTTATCCTATCCCTTTACAATGGAAATCTGACACACCCATTTGGATTCAGCAATGGCCACTTTCTAAAGAAAAACTGGAGGCTTTAATTCACTTGGTTTCTGAACAGTTACAACTTGGAAATAGGGAACCTTCTTCCCCCCCCAGCCCCCCGAAATTCTCCTGTGTTTCTAGTAAAAAAAAAAAAAAAAAATCAGACAAGTGGCAGATGGTAACCAATTTAAGGGTCATTAATGCTGTAATTAAACCTATGGGAGCCATCCAACCCATCATGCCTGCCCCTACTTTAATACCTAAAAATTGGTCTCTCATAGTTATTGATCTTAAAGATTTTTTTCATATTTCTTTACATAAATTGGATTATAAAAAATTTGCTTTTTCTGTACCATCTATCAATAATCAGGAGCCTGCAGCTCATTATCAATGGAAAGTACTTCCTCAGGGAATGCTGAATGCCCTACAATCTGGCAGCTTTATGTTGAACAAGTGATTTCACCAGTTCGAGCCCAATATCCCCAGACCTATATTCTCCATTATATTGATGATATTATAATAGCTGCCCCCACAGATAAAGAATTAATTGACAGTTATGAAATTTTGAGCCACCATGTTACAGAGGCTGGATTACACATCACTCAGGATAAAATTCAACAGACAACTCCTGTTCAATATTTAGGAATGGTGGTCAATAAGCAACATATTCAACCTCAAAAAGTTCAAATTAGGAGAGATTCTTTGAAAACTTTAAATGACTTCCAAAAACTTTTGGGTAACATTAATTATTTAAGATCTACTTTAGATCCTTGAGGAATCGCCATACTGTTTTCCACAATGGTTGAACCGGTTTACAATCCCACCAACAGTGTAAAAGTATTCCTATTTCTCCACATCCTCTCCAGCAACTGTTGTTTCCTGACTTTTTAATGATTGCCATTCTAACTGGTGTGAGATGGTATCTCATTGTGGTTTTGATTTGCACTTCTCTGAGAGCCAGTGATGATGAGCATTTTTTCATGTATCTGTTGGCTGTATGCATGTCTTCTTTTAAATACCATATGACCCAGCCATCCCATTACTGGGTATATACCCAAAGGATTATAAATCATGCTGCTATAAAGACACATGCACATGTATGTTTATTGTGGCACTAATCACAACAGCAAAGACTTGGAATCAACCCAAAGGTCCATCAGTGACAGACTGGATTAAGAAAATGTGGCACATATACACCATGGAATACTATGCAGCCATAAAAAATGATGAGTTCATGTCCTTTGTAGGGATATGGATGCAGCTGGAAACCATCATTCTCAGTAAACCATCACAAGAACAGAAAACCAAACACCGCATGTTCTCACTCATAGATGGGAATTGAACAATGAGATTACTTGGACTCTGGAAGGGGAACATCACACACTAGGACCTATTATGGAGAGGGGGGAGGGAGGAGGGATGGCTTTGGGAGTTTGCCTGATGTACATCATTACCTAATGTAAATGACGAGTTGATGGGTGCTGACGAGTTGATGGGTGCAGTACACCAACATGGCACAAGTATACATATGTAACAAACCTGCACGTTGTGCACATGTACCCTAGAACTTAAAGTATACTAAAAAAGAAAAAAAAATATTAATAATAAAAATAAATAAATAAATAGAAATTCCATTTAAAAAAAAAAAGACCTACTTTAGACATTCTGACCTACGTGCTCTCTAACTTGTTTTCTATGCTGCAGGGAGATTCCAATCTCCACAGTCTCAGGACTTTGATCCCTGAAGCTTCACTAGAACTGGAATTCATAGAGGAAACAATCCAGACTGCCCAGTTATCTGCAGTACAGCCATTTAATCCTTTTCAGCTTCTGATTTTTGCTTCATTACACTCCCCTACTGGACTAATATTTCAACATAATGATTTAGTGGAGTGGTGTTTTCTTCCTCATTCTGTGCCAAAACTTTGTCTGTTTATCTGGACCAAACAGCCATCTTAATTGGACAGGCTCAGTGTAAAATACTTCAAATTTCCAGATTTGATCCGAATTTAATTGTAGTTCCCTTAAATTGGCTAGAAGTTCAAACCACCTTTCCACATTCTGTACTGTGGCAAATTCAACTTGGCTGATTTCATTGGCATTATTGACAATCACTATCCAAAGAACAAATTGTTTGATTTTATAAAAATGACGTCTTGGGTGGTCCCTCGATTAACCAAAGGTCAGCAAATTTCTGAGGCTGTTACAGTGTTCACTGATGGCTCCAGTCATGGCAATGCTGGTTATGTGGGTCCTACAGGCAAGCTTATTTCTACCTCTTATACCTCCGCTCAAAAGGCGGAGTTCACTGCTGTGATTACTGCCTTACATGATTTCCCAAAAACCTCTCAATATCATCTTTGATTCTACTTAACGTGGGAAAGAGGATATGCTTGTGTTTCACCAGGACATCATCAAACAAGAACCACAGGGAAAAGACGTCCGTGTTGGAGACTTCCCTCAGACATGGTGAGATCTGTGCCAACTCCTCAGAAGCAGGCACACCAAATCACAATGGGTCTGATTCAGTCCTCCCTGATGGTGATGGAGACCCATCTAACTAATCCCACTTCTAATTACCTGTCTTTTCCTCCTTACAAACCTAAAAATCTCACCATTTCTATTAGCCTAAAAAAAAACATCCCTCTGTTCTTCTCTTCCTCCTTCACCACTAAATCTCACATACACTAGGTTTTATTTAATTACTCTCCTCCTTATACTTTCTGACTCACCAGTTTCCTCTCACACTGATTTACCTGCTACACAAAATTATTCTTATTGGGCTTATGTGCCTTTTCCTCCACTTATTCAACCTCTCACCTAGATAGATACTCCTGTGGAAATCTACACTAATGATGTGGATGCCTGGAGCTACAAATGACCATTGACCCGCTCAACCAGGAGAAGAAGGCACTGCAATTAATGTTACCATGGGTTACAAATACCCCCCTCTGTGCCTCGGACATGCAGCTGGTTGTATCCATCTAGAAACCCAAGTCTGGGCTGCTTATCTTCCAGAGACATCAGCTATAGAAAAACCGGGACATTTGGTCTCTGGCCTCTCCCTTTCTCCTTTAAAACAAATGAAAGGGGGAATAATGGGAGATACCCTATACTTTCAATATAAACCTGCAGGAAAACCATGCCCTAAAAATTTTGAGGGTCCATCTAAAACTTTAATTTGGGAGGACTGTGTTAACTCACATGCAGTAATATTAAAGAATGACTCATATGGTTTAGTAGTAGACTGGGCATCACAGGGATATTTAAAAAAACAATTGCTCCTCTGGTGGAAAGGAATGCCTGGAGGCTACTTATTTTATTTCTTATTGGGAGAATGCGAATCATCATTCTACTTTGTATAGGAGGTTCAGCTCATTCTTTCCCTTAAATTGGGAAGATAAAGACCTTATCTCCCCCGCCCCTCCCCACCCAAGGCCTTGCATCATACTCCCCATTCTGAGCCCAGAACACCCAGAACTTTGGAAATTGGCTATTGCCATGTCTGGACTGCAGGTATGGGAAGGGGAAACTATTCTGTCTGTTGTCCCCACTACCGTACCCCTCTCTCAGTAACAACGTAGATCCAGACATTCTGCTTTACTTACCTCCAATCTGACTTTTCCCATACAGAGTTGTATTAAGCCTCCTCACATGCTGTTAGTGGGAAATATCAAAATTTGAAAGAACAATCAAACTTTCCAATGCATTAGTTGTCATTTACATACTTGCATTAACTCCCATTTTGACTCCAAAAAAGTATAACACTGGTTCTAGCTCGAGAAGGAATCTGGATTCTAGTAACTTTGCCAAGACCTTGGGAATCTTCCCCCTTAATACATTTAATTAATGAAGTGTTGCAGAGAATTCTAAGGAGATCTAAGAGATTTGTTTTCAGTTTAATTGCTGTGATCATGGGCCTAATTACAGTCACTGCACTGGCCACCACTGGCGGAATGGTGTTACAGATGTCTATTCAAATGGCTCATTTTGTTAATGATTGGCAAGCCAATTCCACGCAAATGGGAAATTCTCAACAAGGCATTGATCAAAAATTGGCTAATCAAATTAATGATTTAAGACATTCTGTTATTTGGCTTGGAGATCGGGTAGTCAGTCTCGAACATGGCATGCAAATACAGTGCGATTGGAACACGTCGGATTTCTCTATCATCCTGTGTTCCTATAAGGAGACTGATCATTCATGGAAAATGGTCAAAAGACACCTTCTGGATAGGGAAGATAATTTATCATTGGACATAACTAAATTAAAGAAACACATTTTTGAAGCCTCTCAAGCTCACTTGTCCATTCTGCCTGGAGTTGAGGTGTTAGATTAGGTGGCAGAAAATCTTTATGGACTGAACCCCATGACTTGGATTAAGTCTATTTGGGGCTCCACTGTAGTAAATTTTGGAATTACATTTATCTGTTTAATTGGCTTGTCTTTAGTGTGCTGGACCAGTCAAAGAGTCCTGCATCAAAATGGAGAGAATGAACAAGCCTTCATCGCCATGGCACATTTATATAAAAAGAAAGACAGAGATATGTGGGAACTCAGGGACCTTGAAGAGAGGGACTGGCTGAAGCTGTGGCAGAAGAATATAAATTGTGGAGATTTCATGGACATTTATTAGTTCCCCAAATTAATACTTTTATAATTTCTTATGCCTGTCTTTACTAAATAATCTCTGAACATAAATTGTGAAGATTTCATGGACACTTATCATTTCCCCAATCAATACTCTTGTGATTTCCTATGCCTGTCTTTAATCTCTTAATCCCATCATCTTTATAAGCTGAGGATGCATGTCACCTCAGGACCCTGTGATGATTACGTTAACTGCACAAATTGTGTGTAGAGCTTGTGTGTTTGAACAATATGAAATCTGGGCACCTTAAGAACAGGGTAACAGTGATGTTCAGGGAACAAGGGAGATAACCATTAGGTCTGGCTGCCTGGCAGAACAGAGCCATATCTCTCTTCTTTCAACAGCAAATAGGAGAAATATTGCTGAATTCTTTTTCTCAGCAAGGAACAGCCCTGAGAAAGAGAATGCATGCCTAGGGGTAGGCCTCTGAAATGGCCTCTCTGGGAACTTCTGTCTTTTACAGTTGTAGATAAAGGATGAAATAAGCTTTGCTCTCCCATAGTGCTCACAGGCTTATTAGGATGAGGAAATTGCTACCTAATAAATTTTGGTCAGACCGGTTGTCTGCTCTCAAACCCTGTCTTCTGATAAGATGTTATTCATGACAATGTATGCCCAAAACTTCATTAGCAATTTTAATTTCACCGCAGTCCTGTGATCTGGCCCTGCCTCCATTTGTCTTGTGATATTTTGTTACCTTGTGAAGCATGTGATCTCTGTGACCCACACCCCATTCGTACACTCCCTTCCCATTTGAAAATCAGCAATAAAAACTTGCTGGTTTTGTGGCTTGGCGGGCATCACTGAACCTGCTGACATGTGATGTCTTCCCTGGGCACCCATCTTTAAAATTTCTCTCTTCTGTACTCTTTCCCTTTATTTATCAGACTGACTGACACTTAGGGAAAATAGAAAAGGACTCACATTGAATTATCGGGGGCAGCTTCCCCCAGTAGTTGAGTATTGTCCTCCACTCTGTTCTGGCTTGTAGTATTTCTACCGAGAGATCTGCTGTTAGTCTGATGGGCTTCTCTTTGTGGGTAACCCAACCATTCTCTCTGGCTGCCCTTAACATTTTTTCCTTCATTTCAAGTTCGTGAATCAGACAATTATGTGCCTTGGAGTTGCTCTTCTTGAGGAGTATCTTTGTGGCATTCTCTGTATTTCCTGAATTTGAATGTTAGCCTGCTTGCTAGGTTGGGGAAGTTCTCCTGGATCATATCGTGCAGAGTGTTTTCCAACTTGGTTCCATTCTTCCCGTCGCTTTCAGGTACACCAATCAGATGTAGATTTGGTCTTTTCACATATTCCCATATTTCTTGGAGGCTTTGTTTATTTCTTTTTACTCTTTTTTCTCTAAAGTCTCTTATTGCTTCATTTCATTCATTGATCTTCAATCATAATGGTATAAAGGGATCAATTCAACAAGAGCTAAGTATCCTAAATATATATATGCACCCAATACAGGAGCACCCAGATTCAAAAAGCAGGTCCTTAGAGACCTACAAAGAGACTTAGACTCTCACACAATAATAATGGAAGACTTTAACACCCCACTGTGAACATTATACAGATCAATGAGACAGAAAGTTAAAAAGAATATCCAGGAATTGAACTCAGCTCTGCACCAAGCGGACCTAATAGACCACTACAGGACTCTCCACCCCAAATCAGCAGAATATACATTCTTCTCAGCACCACATCACACTTATCCCAAAATTGACCACATAGGTGGAAGTAAAGCACTCCTCAGTAAATGCAAAAGAACAGAAATTATAGCAAACTGTCTCTCAGACCACAGTACAATCAAACTAGAACTCAGGATTAAGAAACTCACTCAAAACTGCTCAACTACATGGAAACTGAACAACCTGCTCCTGAAAGACTACTGGGTACATAACGAAATGAAGGCAGAAATAAAGATGTTGTTTGAAACCAACAAGAACAAAGACACAACATACCAGAATCTCTGGGACACATTTTAAGAATTGTGTAGAGGGAGATTTATAGCATGAAATGCCCACAACAGAAAGCAGGAAAGATCTGAAATTGACACCCTAACATCACAATTAAAAGAACTAGAGAAACAAGAGCGAAGACATTCAAAAGCTAGAAGAAGGCAAGAAATAACTAAGCTCAGAGCAGAACTGAAGGAGATAGAAAAAAAATAAATAAACCCTTCAAACCTCAATGAATCCAGGTGCTGTTTTTTTTGAAAAGATAAACAAAATTGACAGACTGCTAGCAAGACTAATAAAGAAGAAAACAGAGAAGAATCAAACAGATGCAATAAAAAATGATAAAGGGGATATCACCACTGATCCCAAAGAAATACAAAATAACATCAGATAATACTATAAACACCTCTATGCAAGTAAAACTGGAAACTCTACAAGAAATGGATAAATTCCTGGACATATACACTCCCCGAGACTAAACCAGGAAGAAGTTGAATCCCTGAGTAGACCAATAGCAGGCTCTGAAATTGAGGCAATAATTAGTAGCCTACCAACCAAAAAAAGTCCAAGACCAGACATATTCACATCCATATTCTACCAAAGGTACAAGGAGGAGCTGGTACCATTCCTTCTGAAACTATTCCAATCAATAGAAAAAGAGGGAATCCTCCTTAACTTATTTTATGAGGCCAACATCATCCTGATACCAAAGCCTGTCAGAGACACAACAAAAAATTTTAGACCAATTTCCTTGATGAACATCGATGCAAAATCCTCAATAAAATTCTGGCAAACAGAATCCAGCAGCACATCAAAAAGTTTATCCACCATGATCAAGTCAGCTTCATCCCTGGGATGCAAGACTGGTTCAACATACCCAAATCAATAAACGCAATCCAGCATATAAATAGAATCAAAGATAAAAACCACATGATTATCTCAACAATGCAGAAAAGGCCTTTGATAAAATTCAGCAGCCCTTCATGCTGAAAACTGTCATAAATTCAGTATTGATGGAACATATCTTAAAATAATAAGAGTTATTTATGACAAACCCACAGCCAACATCATACTGAATGGGCACAAACTGGAAGCATTTCCTTTGAAAACTGGTACACGACAGGGATGCCCTCTCTCACCACTCCTATTTAACACAGCGTTGGAAGTTCTGGCCAGGGCAATCAGGCAGGAGAAAGAAATAAAGGGTATTCAGTTAGGAAAAGAGGAAGTAAAATTGTCCTTGTTTGCAGATGACATGATTATATATTTAGAAAACCCCAATCATCTCAGCCCAAAATCTCCTTAAGCTGATAAGCAACTTCAGCAAAGTCTCAGGATACAAAATCAGTGTGCAAAAGTCATATATGCACCAATAACAGACAAACAGAGAGCCAAATCATGAACAAAATCCCACTTCATTCCTAGTTATGCAACTTACAAGGGATGTGAAGGACCTCTTCAAGGAGAACTACAAACCACTGCTCAACGAAATAAAAGAAGAAACAAACAAATGGAAGAATATTCCATGCTCATGGATAGGAAGAATCAATATCATGAAAATGGCCATACTGCCTAAGGTAATTTATAGATTCACTGCCATCCTCATCAAGCTACCAATGACTTTCTTCACAGAAGTGGAAAAAACTACTTTATAGTTCATATGGAACCAAAGAAGAGCCCGCATCGTCAAGACAATCCTAAGCCAAAAGAACAAAACTGGAGACATCACATTACCTGACTTCAAACTATACTACAAGGCTACAGTAACCAAAATAGCATGGTACTGTTACCAAAACAGAGATATAGAGCAAAGGAACAGAACAGAGCCCTCAGAAATAATACCACACATCTACAACCATCTGATCTTTGACAAACCTAACAAAAACAAGAAATGGGGGAAGGATTCCCTATTTAGTAGATGGTGTTGAGAAAACTGACTAGTCATATGTAGAAATTTGAAATTGGATATCTTCCTTACATCTTACACAAAAATTAATTCAAGATGGATTAAAGACTTAAATGTTAGACCTAAAACCATAAACCCCCTAGAAGAAAACCAAGGCAATACCATTCAGGACATAGGCATAGGCAAGGACTTCATGTCTGAAACAGCAAAAGCAATGGCAACAAAAGCCAAACTTGACAAATGGAATCTAATTACACTAAAGAGCTTCTACACAGCAAAAAATAAAAACTACCATCAGAGTGAACAAGCAACCTAAATAATGGGATAAAATTTTTGCAATCTTCTCATATAACAAAGGGCTAATATCCAGAATCTACAAAGAATTCAAACAAATTTACAAGAAAAAAACAAACAACCCCATCAAAAAGTGGGCAAAGGATATGAACAGACACTTCTCAAAAGAAGACATTTATGCAGCCAACAGACACATGAAAAAAATGCTCATCATCACTGGCCATCAGAGAAATGCAAATCAAAACCACAATGAGATACCATCTCACACCAGTTAGAATGGCAATCATTAAAAAGTTAGGAAACAAGAGGTGCTGGGGAAGATGTGGAGAAACTGGAATACTTTTACACGGTTGGTGGGACTGTAAACTAGTTCAACCATTGTGGAAGACAGTGTGGGGATTCCTCAAGGATCTAGAATTAGAAATACCATTTGACCCAGCCATCCCATTACTGGGTATATACCCAAAGGATTATAAAACACGCTGCTATAAAGACACATGCACATGTATGTTTATTGTGGCACTATTCACAATAGCAAAGACTTGAACCAACCCAAATGTCCATCACTGATTGACTGGACTAAGAAAATGTGGCACATATACACCATGGAATACTATGCAGCCACAAAAAAGATGAGTTCGTGTCCTTTGTAGGGACATGGATGAAACTGGAAACCATCATTGTCAGCAAACTATCACAAGGACAAAAAACCAAACACCGCATGTGGTCACTCATAGGTGGGAATTGAACAATGAGAACACTTGGACACAGGAAGGAGAACATCACACGGGGTGGGCTAGTATTAGGAGATAAACCTAATGTAAATGACGAGTTAATGGGTGCAGCACACCAACATGGCACATGTATACATATATAACAAACCTGCATGTTGTGCACGTGTACCCTAGAACTTAAAGTGTAATTTTTTAAAAAAAGTGGAACAACACACACTGGGTCCTCTAGGAGGGTGGAGGGTGGGAGGGAAAACAGGATCAGGAAAAATAACTAAAGGGAAGTAGGCTTAATACTTGGGTGATGAAATAATCTGTGCCACAAACCACCATGAAATAAGCTGACCTACTCAACAAACCTATACACACTCCCCTCAATTTAAAATAAAAATTAAAGAAAGTATTGATTGAAGGACACAGGTGACTGGAACTAGGGAAATTTGTTAAGAAGTTATATCAATAGTCAGGTGAATGCCAGACTCAAGGCAATTGCATGGGAACGGGAGAGGAAGAGTTTAGGAGAGTTGTTAAAGAGACAAAATGGCATGATCTAAAACCCGGGTGGAGTTCTAGTTGGAGCAAAGAGAGAGGCTCAATCTATGATGAAACTTAGGTCCCTCCCTGGCTTAGACAGCTGAGTGAATTGTTTATAAAGCAAAATGGAAATACAGAGGAACACTGGGCTCCCTATGTGAACTTTAGGGAGAGCTAACTAAATTACAGTGGTTGCATGTTAACACTGACAGCAAGAAGAAAGTGGAGAAGACAGGCATTGGCCCAGATTAGTACTATTGTACCTGATGTTCCAGTAAAGGAAAGCTGTCAGAGCTGCTGGCAAGCAGCAGCATCAGGATGTCTTAGATGTCCTGATGAATTTATTCACATTAGTTTCATGGAGAAGAAATGCGCTTTACCCAGGTATACTCAGACAGTCTCTCTCTGGGGGCTTTATGTCTCGGCATTTCATAGAGGCTGAGTGTAGCCAGGGTGGAGCTAAGTACTAACAATTGAGACAGAAATAATGGAAGAGAATGGAGATAAAAATCCTTGCATCATGTCTTGGTTCTGTCATTAACAGGTTTTATAAACTTGAGTGAGCCAGTTGATTTCTCACTGTTCATTTCCTTCACTAGCACACCATAGTAAAAATGAGATATTTCTTATTATGATGCTTCATTAGCCAATGAATACTTGAAGGGCTCAGGAAAAGTCTCTTGGAGAAAGTGATTTACAAATTAAGAGCTGAAGATTCAGTAAAAATAAGCCAGATGAACAGGCTAACGTTTGGAGAGGAGGTAAAACATGTTCCAATTACAGGGAACAGCATGTGAAAGGCCCCTAGCCAAAAGAGAAAATAGTCATTTCATGGAACCAAGTAGTGATCTGCTATAACTAGGGCATACAGTTTCACAGAGAAGCAATGAGGAAACCTAAATTATAAGCACTTAAATAACTTGATTAAGGTCTCCTAGCTAACAAAGTTCTAATCTGTAAATTGAACATGTCTGTATCTGCATTTTAACTATTAATTATGTACAGTCTTCCTACAATGCCACACAAACAGGAGAAGATCATTGCTACGGGTGATACAAACATAATATTTCTCAGTGTATCTAGAATATTATATGGTGAATAGTCTCTTGAGTTTAAGTTTTTGAAATTATGGTGAGATAATGTTAGAACTGAGAGTCATTTGGTATATAGAATCAGACCACAACAAAAAGGAGGGTAAACTCCAAAATAAATCCATGGATAAACAACTAACCCTTGCTCTCACTCTAGTCCTCTGGAAATACAAACATCATCTCAAAATGAGGTTTGTGATTGATGTAGTTCGGTTATGTTCCCACTCAGATCTCATCTTGAATTGTAATTCTCATAATACCCATGTGTCATGGAAGGGACCTGGTGGGAGGAAATTGAATTATGGGGGTGATTATCCCATGCTGCTGTTTTCATGAGAGTGAGTGAGTTCTCAGAAGAGCTGATGATTTTATAAGGGCTTTCCCCCTTTTGCTTGGCATTTCTTCTTGCCGCCACCATATGAAGGACATGTTTACTTCCCCTTCCGCCAAGATTGTAAGTTTCCTGAGGCCACCTCAGCTATGCTGAACTGTGGATCAATTAAACCTCTTTCCTTTATTAACTATCCAGTCTCGGGTATGTCTTTAATTAGTGGTGTGAGAATAGACTAAATAAGCTCTGAAAAGACCTATTATTTGCATCTATATTATTAAAAAATCCAAATCAATTCAGTTTTGTAAAGCGTGAATAATGTTATTAAATACACTGTCCAAAGACTGGATGAACTGGCTTTGTCCACACCTCTTCCCTAGAACACTCACCCATAAGATTACATTAATTTAAGATCTTCTCCTTATTCTCTGTATTCTGATGTTTCACTACAAGGTGACAAGGTGTTGAATTGTTTTTATTTATTCTGCATGTAATTTTGTTGAGACTCCCAAATATGAGACTTGTTGTCTCTGGCAGCCATGAAGGCACATCACTCAGATTTTCCTCTAACAAGACCTGCTGCAAGAGCTCAGCTGATGGCCCACAGTGGCAGGGCAGCTAGCTTAATAGTGCACTTTTATTAGTGGCATTCCCATCTTTATATTATTCCCATCTACTTCCCTGCTGGCCTTCCTTGCACCTCTCAAGTATTTACTTGCACTTCAATCTTTGTTCCAGAGTTTTCTCTTGTTATCTCATTTCTACCCAACGATTTGTTGACTGTGCCTGGAAGTGAGCTTCTGGTGACACTATATTGGAGATACAGAATTTCCACCAAAGAAGATTTTGGAAAAAGTTTCTTTAATAGGCCTATGTTTGATCTGTATAAGACAACATATAGCCATTGTTGTCATTTATATGTATAGTAAGGATAATTATAGCATATGTCACTTTGAATATCCTACCTCTTTATGTAAAAAAGTATCAATTCAATTCATTTAAATCTATAACAGAGCTTTTGTTTAAATGCCAATCTACTTAAAAGAAACAAATTATTATCAAGACATTTTGACAAGTATTATACTTATCTTTAATCTTTTTGGTAATGATCACCACTCATACTTCCTTAAGAGCCTCAAGAAAACTAATTTTTCATCTTTCATTGTGACTGTGGAAAGGAGACTATTTTGATAATTAAAAATGGGCATACCACCTGTTAATAAATGGTTCTCAACAATTATAAAATAATTTAATATTATTTATTGTTTTTAACAACTGTAAAATACATGTATTTCAAAATAAACTTGTCTCAAATATTACTCTAACCATATATTTAGAATACAATGTTCTGTGTGCACTACCACACTTTCTACCATTGACTATGAATAATGTCTGTTTTAATGTATGATAAAACATTTTCCAGCAAAAAACAAATCACAAAACATTTGCTACTATGTACGAGGTTCTGTGTTAGCTTTAGTAATCTACACGTGGATCTCCCAAGCTGTCCTTTTAGAATGTTTACCATATATTATTTAGCATTCTATCTCTAACACTCTTTTTAGGCAGTTTTTGCTTGTTTGGTCTTTAGAGTCCCATTAAGACATCATTTATAATTAGGTAGGGAAAGCACACATTGTCCAAATCAAAAGGAAAGTATTCTGCATTCCTGTTTAACTGCCCATTTAAATTGACGCTGAAGTTTTCAACCACTATTCACAGACTACAGGGCTCCAAGATTCCCTAGAAGTTCATTCAGTGCAGACATGGCCACCTCGCCTTTCTTTAGGAGCAGAAACTCCAAGATTTAAAAATAATAAAATTCTATGTTGATTTGTGATATGAAAAGAAAACTCAAGAAATTATTAATAGCAGGCTCAAATAAACATTAGCCTAAAATAATATAAATATTATATAAAATAATATAAATATTAACCTAAAATCAATATTATACTTAGAGGTAAATGTTTAGACAGTTTCTTAAGAACAAAACAAGAGTATCTGCTATCACCACTTCCCTTCAAACATGTACTAAAAATTTTAATGAGTACAGTGAGGCTAGAAAAATATATAAAAATTGATGACGGGTAAAAACACAAAACTGCCATTAGAAGTGAATGTATAATTGTCTATGTAGAAAATGCACAATAATTTATACTACTAGAATACTGATGAATACAAAAATTAGATACAAAATCAGAAAATACAGTGTTCAAGACACTATTTACAAGAGTGGCCAAATACAAAGTCTCTAGAAACAAGTTAATGCACAAGGAGAAACATTTTTTTTAATATTAAAGACCTCAATTTATGGGCTATATCATAAAATGTTAATATTTTAAACATGCATCAACTATCTCTCCTGAAACTGATCTATTACATCACTACAGTTTAATTCAAAAGTTACATATTGACAAACTAATTCTAAGGTGTATATCAAAGAACTGAGAAGACATCAGTGACTCCTAAAGAAGAAAAACAATGTTGGGAGACTTGCCTTTTCAGTTATCAAGAAATTTTACAATAATATAGTGATTAGGATAGTATAGCACTCATGTAGATATGACATATTGACCAATGAGAAAAAAAACAAAGTCTAGAAACAAACTATGCATATAAGAAATCTTGATTTATGACAGAGATTGAAAAATGATTAACATTTCAACACATGATACTGCACCAATTTGTAATCCATATGAAAATTAAAATTAAACTTCTACCTCACATTATAGAGAAAAATTAATTCTGAGTAGATTAGTTCTAAGTAAGAAAGACAAATCTACTTAATTTTTAGAACACAATGTAGAATATTTTGTGATTCTGAGAAGAGATTAGCCATAAGAGAAAAAATCATATCATAGAAAATTCACTTTAAAGCACACTGCAGAGACAACTTTGTGTCACATATATAAGTGACAAATGATTATCCAAAATATTTTTTACACTTTTATGAAAAAACTAATAGCACAACAGAACAAGTGGACAAAAGAAAGAAATTTCACAGAGGACCAATTACAAATGGTTCATAAATGTGAAAAGATATTCCACTTCATTTATAATAAGGAAAACGTAAATTAAAATTACTATATGATACCATTATATAGTAATTTAGCAACAGTTTTAAAAGCCTGACGATTTCAAGGGATGGCCAGTGGGTGGAGGAAAAGAAACTTTCATGAATTGCTTGTGGGTGTGGTAGATGAGTACAATCATTTTGAAAATAATTTTGTATGATTTTGTAAAGTTGAATATATGCATGCCATATAAGCCAGTAATTCCACCCTATATATATATCCTAAAGTATCTCTAAGACTTATATATCCAGGACCCAGCACAAAAAAAATGTTGAGAGCTATGCTATTAACACTAGCAAAACTGTAAGCAACTCAAATGTCCACACAGCAGTGGACCAGATAAGTGTTTGTGTTGTCACAAAATGTAATAGCAGTCATTGATTGAAATAAACCATCCTATATGAAATTCACAAATAAGTTCCTAAATGACAAAATTGGATAATATCTATGTAGCATTAGCTCATTTTTCCAAAGTTCAACGCAAATAAAATTAATAATCAATTATTTAGGATTTTACATATAGTTGTTTTGCACTAATATAAGTGGGAATGACTGACACTGAATTCAAGTTAAGGGTTAAGGTGCAAGGAGTGTGACAGGAAAGGAGAAAGATGAGATTTGGAATGGGTACAGAGAGTACTTCCAGTATCCTGCTAATATTCTTATCTTAAACATGGAAATGGGCATAATGGTTTATTTTGTTACTCTTCCTAAACCTTTGTGTGTGTGTGTGTATATGTATGTATGCACACATGCAAATAGTATACATATGCATATATATGCTTTATACAATCTTTAATATTAAATATTATTTTTATAAAGCATCTATTAATGCTTTCATATAGTATATGTTTCTATACAATCTTATACATCTATGACATATTGTGCAATTTAGAAAACTTTGTAAGCCTGCTACATTATATTGCAACTTTTGAATGTTCTTTGTCCAAGTATATAAAAGACTTCCCAATAATCTAGCATGATCAAAGTATTTTTAATGCTAGTCATGTGTCATTGCTTATTATAGATGTCATTGACTTCAAAAATCAATCTACACATTTTAGCTTATGCCCTACTCATGCTCCAATGTCAGATACTTTTTTTTGAGGCAGTTACGAGAATGGAATCTTGAAGATGGTAATTTTTTTCCTTCACCATTTAAGAATAATGCCCAAACCATTGGTCTCCTATATTGTTAGTCTGGTAAATTTTGCAAGCACTTCAGCTCTGAAAACTACTACTAGAGACTATTATCTTTGCCTCATGATTCCTACTTACATTATTTCTTTCAGCTACAGCAAGAAGCTTCAAGTATCAACTGGACATTTTTAATGAGTCTAGAAAAAAATTTTTTTAATCATATTCCAAATATATTATATTGAAACTCTCAGCTCTCACAAGCATCAGCTATGTGAGGTAAATACAGCAAAATCTGAATGAAAATAAAGACAGTCATATTGCCTAACCCTTAATTTACTATTTCAAATCAATGTAGCTGGCCACAATATTGGATTAAGAATTCAACATTAATAGAAATAGTCATGGAGAAATCACAGAATACCAATTATTTGCCAATATCATAATCAATATGAATTTATTGTGTTGCTACTATGAAATAGTGTTAGGCATAAAAGAGCATATATCCACTCCTTGAGGTTTTAATTGCAATCAAAACCATAATTACATAAGTATAAAAAAACTGCTTCAGTCCAGCAAAAATTTATCAGTATAATAATTAGGTGTAAGATTTCAGTTGAATGTAATAATTCCATCTGCTAACTAACACAAAAATAATCACCCTAGATTGACTTGAAATAATATTACTACCATCATCTCCCCCTTACTCTTCAGAAAGAGAAGTACAGACCCTGTAATCAGAATTTCAAGTTAAATAAATTTGTTCTGCCTCTATCTGGGCTTCTTTGATACTTCACAAACTGCATGCATGTCCTAATTTAATTTTAGATATTTCACAGCTTTTGTTATACTTAAAGTAAAAAAAAAAAAAAAAAATCTCTTTAGACCTGGTTTCTCTTTTATGTAATGTTAAATGCATAAAAGAAAAGGATACACTTTGTAAGGGCAGATAGCCAAAGAATGTGAGATCTCAGTAGGCATTTCTGATTTCAAACCTCGGTACACTCAGGACTATAGTGTTTGTCATCCACCACAATCTCAAGAGCACTTTTGTTGTCTTCTCCCTTTTCGTGGAAGAATGAAAAGAGAAACTTATCAAAGTGATGTTTGTCAGTTACAAGCTAATAAGAAAGTAGAATTTAGTTTTCCAGTTTTTTTGAGAGGAATGGAGATTGTACAATGTAAAAAATCTGTTGGTAAAGATACGAACTTTTTGCCTTCTTATTTCCTGGAGGTGGAACTACACAATTTTGAAGACTCCAATGACATCTGCAGTTAATGATTATTTAAAATATGCTCTCATAAGAAAGTCTGTATCTTTTTTAAATCCTAGTTAGTACTAAGCAGGAAATTAATATGCCTTAACATGTTTTCCTTTTATGTCAATTTGAATGATCATATTTAGGCTATTAATGGAATCTGCTATCTATTGATAAGCTATTAAGAAAACAGAGTTCAGAATAAATTAACTTATTGCAGTCAGGAGCAGTATGTTCAGCTTCACAGCTCTTAAAACTGAATTACTGAAAATGGAGTATGAACTCAAATTCTGTTTATTATTCTGTTAAATGACCTTGGTTAGATCACACTGAACACATTTTTTCCTTTATCAACATATCAAACCCTTTAAAGGAATAATTAATAGAATTGTAGATACAGTGCCACTTTATACGTAGCTTCAAAAATCGGAGTATCTCATTTGCTTTCATGGGGAAGATATCACTGAGTTGTATCAAAAAAATTCATAAAAGCTCAGCATACAGAGAAAAAGCTGAAGGACATTGCAAACAGAAGCATACTCCAAGAGGTAAAGTTTTGAGACAGAAAATGGCATATGAAGGAAAAGTCTCAACATATAATAGGATTGAATGACTTTTTAACATTCCACTGCTTGCTGACTTCTTGGTTTTTTTGCCAGGCAAAAACTCAATGAATCAGAAACACTATTCAGACACACTATCATTTTTTTTTTTTTTTTTTTTTTTTGAGATGGAGTCTCGCTCTGTCACCCAGGCTGGAGTGCAGTGGCGCAATCTCGGCTGCAAGCTACGCCTCCTGGGTTCATGCCATTCTCCTGCCTCAGCCTCCCAATTAGCTGGAACTACAGGCACCCACCACCACGCCTGGCTAATTTTTTGTATTTTTAGTAGAGACGGAGTTTCACTGTGTTAGCCCAGGATCAGACACTATCTTAATCTCTTTGAGTCATTATTCTCTGTGCACAAGGTAGAGATGATCAAATTGTGTGTTATGATAGTAGAAAATAAGTATACAAACATGAGATAAAAATGTTTTAAAAAGTTATATCTAACTTCACATTAATTTAGGATTTTTTTAAAAAAAAAGACATTCAGCATCAGGATCAGACTATTACATTTAGCTATCAACAGCTTGGATGAAAAAAAAAAAAATCTACATTAAAACCTTTGGTTGGAATGTTTTACACTTTGAACAGAACACAAACTAAAATAACCTGTTATACAATTAGTCACAAATACAGTCCTATTTTTGCCCATACACATGAGTATTTGTCTAAAACATGTCTTCTTTGTAGCAGCTAGGCCCTGCCACCACTGTGCTTGGCTGAGTTCACAAATCTGAAGCTTCCCTGTCAATTCTCCAGCTCTCCTCTTCTGCTAAGCTTTGTTCCCTGATTAAAATCTTCTGCCACTGCCACAGCTACTGCTGCTACTGGAAACACCATAGCCACCTTGATTTTATGCTTTGGCAAACTACTGGACTCCACCACTACAGGGGCCAGAGCTTCCACCTCCAAAGTTTCCTCCCTTCATGGGTCCAAAATTTGAAGACTAATTGTTGTAACTGCCAAAATCGTTGTAGCTTCTACCACCTCCAAAATTGCTTCCATCATTACCAAATCCATCATAGCTGTCCCCACTGACACCATATCCATGACCACCATGGCTGCCACCAAAGCCACTATGACCACTGAAGTTTCCTCCACAACCAAAGTTGTCATTTCCACCAAAACCACCTCCATGACCACCACCAATGTTACCAGAACCACTTCGCCTCTTTGACTAGAGGAAGCACTAGCCATC
Source organism: Piliocolobus tephrosceles (assembly GCF_002776525.5). Classification (NCBI taxonomy): domain Eukaryota; kingdom Metazoa; phylum Chordata; class Mammalia; order Primates; family Cercopithecidae; genus Piliocolobus; species Piliocolobus tephrosceles. The sequence continues at coordinate 115,688,152 of NC_045436.1, read as the reverse complement.
TCTTGCTTTGACAGGACTATCCTAGCTTCACAGTTGTGACCATTCACAGTGTGGTATTTCTGAATGACAATCTTATCCATGGAGTCGTGGTCGTCAAAGGTGACAAAGGCAAAGCCCCTTTTCTTGCCACTGCCTTGGTCAGTCATGATTTCAATCACTTCAATTTTCCCATACTGTTCAAAATAATCTCTTAGGTGATGTTCTTCACTGTCTTCTTTAATGCCATCAACAAATACCTTTTTCACAGATAAGTGGGCACCTGGTCTTTGAGAGTCTTCTCTTGAGACAGCTCTCTTTGGTTCCATGACTCTTCCATCTACCTTGTGTGGCCTTGCATCCATGGCTGCATCCACCTTCTCCATAGTGGCATAAGTGACAAACCCAAAGCCCCTGGAATGCTTGGTGTTTGAATCTCTCATTACTGCACCGTCCATGAGCATTCCCCAATGCTCAAAATGGCTCCTCAGGCTCTCATCTGTCGTTTCAAAGCTCGACCCTCCAATGAAGAGCTTCCTCAACTGTTTGGGTTCTTTAGGAGACTCTGACTTAGACATAATGGCAGGTTGAAGAGAGACTGCAATGATGCTTCTTCGGCAGCATCTACGGGCTGATTTAGGAGTTAATGGAAGTTATTGTAGAATTTGTCAAAAATATTGTGATTAGGTTTTCAAATACAGGTATCTATTTTGAGAAGGTTGACCCAATGTCAGATTGATAATAGGTTTAATATATTTAATTTGTAATGAATTGTAGACTCTTTAAATTACAAGGTTATCAGATTCTCAGGTTGGTTTCAAATAACTTACTGCGTAGCCATGATCTTCCAGCTGCTCTAAGGACAATACAAAACTTTAAATCACATTAAATACTCCATTAGAACTACCTTATAGCTCCCTTCTCAAAAATAATTGCTTATTCTGACAGGTACTAATAACAAAAATGAGTGACTGAGGCAAATATCTCAATCAATCAAGGTTTATTAAGCCAGCTTTAGGGCACTGATATATTAACAGTTTGGATACTTGTCCCCTCAAATCTCATGTTGAAATGCAATCCGCCGTGTTGGAGGTGGGACCTGGTGGGAGTAGTTTGGGTCATTGGGGCAGATTCTTCATAGCTTGGTGCTTTTCTCACAAAAGTGAGTGAGTTGGCCTGAGATTTCGCTGTTAAAAAGTGTGTGGTATATTCTCACTTGCTTTCTTTCTCGCTCCCACTCTCACCGTGAGGTATGTTGGGTCCCCCTTTGCCTTCTACCATGATTGTAAGCTTCCTGAGGATCATGATTGTAAGCTTCCTGAGGCTTCCTCACCAAAAGTAGATGCCAGCATCACACATCTTGTGTAATCATCATCATTGTGAGCCAATTTAATGTAGTTTCTTCATAAATTACCCAGTCTCTGATATTTCTTTACAGCAATGCAAGAATGGGGCAACAAGGTGTGGTCAGGAAAAACACAAGTGACAAACATCCAAAGACATTTTTAAGGGGTTTAGTATGTATACATTTACTTAAACAGGGGAAGGCATGTAGGAAGAATGGCAGATAAGCAATACAGCAAATGGTTACATTATCGTGAGACTTTAGTTAGTGCCCAGTAAATCTACGCTTTGCATGAGATAAGGGGAATGTTTGAAGAAAAAAATAGTAAAAGAAGAATCAATTATGTAAACATTTCTGGGGAGGTGGGGGAAAGATCAATCTCCTCTTGTCTTTGTTCTTCACCTGGGAACATAAGCTTGTAATCTACATCATCATTGTGGAATCTGTGGACTTGAAACAGACTTTAGTTTTAGACATGAGACCTTTTACCTTTTTGTGGAGATCTGGCTAATGCATTATGTTAGTAAGAGTTATTCATTTGGAAGAATGTGTTGCATGAATCAGCTTCCAGGCCTATCTTTCATTTTGGCATAAGGAGTTTGGGGGTCTTGAGATTTTTTTAAAATTTTCCTTCAGACACTATAAACAGTAGTAATAACAACCGTTTCCAGAGTGTTGCTTTGTACCAGTACTACTCTAAATACTTTTTGTGAATTAAGTTGAAACCTTACAACAACCCTACAAGGGTTATTTTTATTTTACAGATGAGGAAATCCAAACTTAGAGGAAGTAAGTCATTTGGCAAGGTCACAAGACATGGTAGAGATTTTTATTCCACACTTACTCCATGCTCATTCCAAGCATGTTTGTCTATGATGTCCATACCTTTCCTCTGGTCCACACTGCAGTGGTTATAGTGAAGGGTCAGAGAAGAATCCTGAGAAGCAGAAGGAAACCGTGGTTCTAGAATATGCACAAAAACAACTATGCCTGGTGGTTCATGTCATCATTTTTTGCAAGACTCCTGGACTAATGTTCAAAATCTTGATTCTCTTTCTTGTTTTGTATTTGTATAGTTCTGTCAGGGGAGTAGATTAAGTGGACTTGTATTTGTTTCTTGCCCACAGAGCAGATTTCTATGTGCTCTGACTTGCTGCTATGAGACCAGGTCCACTTGATCTGTTCGCCACTCCCTAGATCATCCTATGTTTCCCCATCAGACTATTGAAAGTAAAAGGCACATCCCAGTTACCTGTCACTATCAGTCTTAAGGCAGAGAATAAAATATTTCCACAGGGATACCACACACCCAGCTAAAGATAAGGCCCCAGATGTGGGCTTGTGGACTTAGAATTGGTATAGCTACATAAGCCTTTGTCTCGGTCTTTATGGGAAATCTAGTACAAATGAACTCCTGTCTTATAACTTTGATATTCCAGCAGAGGAAACATTGCCCAATCCTGCTATTGCAGAAGCTCCATCTCTCTATCTCTCACTTCCCACCAGTTTCTGGAAATCTCTAAGAGCAGATTTCAGGATAATTCTCAAATAAGGAATCATAATAACAGAGTGGGGTCATCCATCATTCCTTTTTCTCTTGTAATTTATTTGCTCCAAAAGTCTCAGGTACTGTTGACATTGTTGTTTGCCTCTCAGAGTCACAAGTCATGCTGTGTCACACTGCTCTAAGACTGATCTTTAAATGCAGATAACATCTGTTTTCTGCCCTCGTGATCTGGTGGCCATTCCCTCAAATACTGCTATCTGCCACCTGCTACCTTGATGTCCTAAATGGAGGTCTGCCTTGCACTCCAAATTTTCACAGATAATTTAATGTGGTACTCACTCTTGCTGTTACTGCTTGCTCCAATAATACATTGATATAAATGAGAGTGGGCTAGAGTACCAAAGATAAACATTGATCCAGGGACCCTCTCAAAGTTTTCCACCCAGACCTTCCTCTTGTTCTTCTGGTAATTCATGCCTTCCCACCAGTTATGTAATGAATCTTTTTTGGTTTGGTTTGAAGCTCTCCAGTCTGGAGAAAATACCTAAGTCTTCTTTTGTTTAATTTATAAACATTAACAATAGTTGCATGTATTGAAAACTAGCCAGAGCTGGCACCGTTTTGGTTCCTCCCACAATTTCAGACTTTTTTTCATAACATGTACATGCTTTTTAGCTTATAAAATGTGCTTCGAACACTGACTTTCAAAACCCTGTGGTAGGTTGAATAATGGCCCCCTAAAGATGTCATTGTCCTAATCCCTAGAACCAATAAATATATCACCTTATATTATAAAAAGGACTTTGTAGAAATGATGAAATTAAGAATACTGAAATGAGAATTTTATCCCCAATTATCCTGAGTGGGCCAGATATCATCACAGTGTTGTTATAGAAAAGATGCAGGAGGTATTAGAGTTAGACAGAAGGCAATGTGACAGAACAAAGGGACAGAAAGAAAGACGTGAAGAAGCTATGCATTGGAGATGCAGGGATATGCAGAAAGGAAGCCATAAGGCAAGGAATATAGACAGCCTTCCAAGTTGGAAAGATCAAAGAAACACATTCTCCCCTAGGACCTCCAGAACAAACCAGCCTGTGGATACTTTGACTTTAGCTCAGTGAAACTGATTTTTGTCTTCTGGTCTCCCAGAAATTCCAAAGCCACTAACACCTCTCAGGCACTGCTCAGCTCTTTGCATAAATAATTACAATGCATAAGTTTAGTAACAACTACAATAAGGTGTAACATTTTTAATACAATGAGAAAATATAGTTTTATTAAGAAACTTAACCTCAAGATCACACAAGAGGTGTTACAACTGGACTCTATTCCCTGATCCATCTAATTATTCACAGCCTATGTTCTTAATCACCATATGAACTGACCGCATCTTCTTTCTTCTTTCCATACGTCATTAATGAAGTCTATGTTGGGTTTTTAACCACATTTTAAAATCTAAAATTTACACACAGGGGATTCTGGATCCCAGGCAGATTTCCTACTGAATACCTCTCATTAAGTGTGTCAGGCCTCCTGCTTGCCTTGGGCCTTACCCCTGAGGTGATGCAATGAAAGTCACATCTATTGTCTCACACACTGGGACACACCCTTCATAGGGTAAGGAGAGGAATAGATGTTTCCTTCTGCTTGTAAAGGAGAAGGAAGAAGTTGTCGCACTACCCTCCTGAAAGGGTCTTCCTGGAAATGCAATGAGCTGGAGCCCTAACTCCAACCCTTTAGGATGTAAATACCTTTCCCCTGGAACCTAGTAGCCCTCTGCTCTTTACTTTGTGTGTCCTACTGATGTCTTTAGGGTCTGTGGGCTTCATCTCTTTTGATATGTAAATAGTTAGGAAGATGGCATTCCACTCTCCCCAGCACTTCAGGGCTTAATCTAGGGACCAAGTCCTGGATGTAACCATTGGGCTTTCTTAGGAGAGATTAGAGATATTTTATTACTCTTTTGGATCCATCCACTAACTGGAAAAAATGACTACAGCTTTAATTCTCATGGTCTGAGAATAGAAAAAGACTTTTCACAAGAACACTGAGGAATCCAAGGAAGTTTTATTTCCCACAGCCTAAAACATACGTCACTGAGTCAAGGATAAGTTGGTAATTGCATTTACAGAGCTTCCAGAATGGTTCACATTTGTTTATTGCTATACAATCTAAAAATTGTTTTTCCATCTCATCTTTTGTATTCTGAGAACATAACATTGGGGTTACATAGAGACCATTATACTCACTTTTCAGGGTTGGAAATAGAGTCTATAATCATTTCCTGACTACAGTTACCCAGCTGCTTAGGACAAGCCTGCACTTGCTCCCAGGCATCAGGCTGCCAACCTAGGCCCCTTCCCTCTGCTGCAGGCAATAAACTCGGGCTTAGGAGTCCAGGGACATGTACTGAATCAGAAACACACACACACACCCACCCACACACACACACACACACACACATACAAACACACATACAAAACCTTGCTCTCCCCTCCTCCACCAACTTGTCTCCTTTTTGGGTTTGGAAGGTGTTCTTTCCCAGATGGCTCAGATCTTTCCCTAACATGAGATGACAGCTTTTGTCCCTAATGTGGAGTCTAGGTACCCTCCTGCCATTCTGGGGCAATTTGAATTCAAATTTATAGTCTTAGAAAACATTTAAACCATTATCACACCTTTAAAGAACTGGATCTGCGTTCCATTCAGTAGTTATTATCTCTCCATTAAGGTTGGAAAATAAAACCTTTCTCAACTAGACCTTTACACAAGTAAAGTACTCAGGCACTCACTTTTTCTTTTTCTTTTTTCCATTGTACAAATTACTTGAGTTCTAAAGAAGAATCCACTTTACTGTAAGGTAGCTACCAGCTTCATTAAGAAAAAAATGCATAATTGGAAAACCATTAACAGCTTAATTTGAATGAGAGCTTTTTTAAACATTTCTATTAAAATTGGAAAAATTTTAAAGTTGTAAAATTGAATAATAGGTTGGTTGCAGTGAAACAAGATGGATATTTTACATAAAACATGTATTTTAAAGGTGGGGATCTGCCTTTGAAAAAGCATCAAATATGCTTTCTTGAACAAGAGAGAAACAAGGGAAGTGCTGCCTAGTGACAACTGTCCAGTGGGCCTGAGACATGGTATGTTATGAAGTCCTACCATCTTGAGTACTCAAGAAAAACAAAAGGTTGAAAAGTATGAAACAAAACTAGGCATGATATTTTTTGGAAAGGTTTTATTTTCATGGTTTTCTTCTGCTAAAATACATCAATAAATAAGCTCTATTATTCCAAATCATAGAGGAGCATTACATAATTAATACAAAACAAAGCATCATGTCTCACAAGGAAGACATAAAATATCCAAAGGATAATTACAACATTGTAGTTTTTACAGCTTCAACATCAGAAATCTTGACAGTTTTGATAAATAACAACTGACATTCTTCTAAACAGTTACAAAAATAGATGGGACATACATGCATTTATCTTAACAGTGATCTGACTATTAGCTTGGATCCCCACTATTTATTTTTAGCTGCTATCACAGTGTCTGGCATGATGTGATCTCTTCCCCACCGTTTAATTAATGGAGAATATGTAAAATCCATCATCATCAAGTTAGATGACAGTAAGGACTGAACTTTGGTTTAACACAAAAATATCTTTGAAAATGACAGTACAGTGAGTTACCAAACACATTCACATCTTTCAATATCAGAAAGAACCTTAATAGACAAGCTTTGAAAAATATATACATACATACATACATATATAAATAATTAGAAGTACCTTCATAAGAAGCAGTTAAACACATTAAACACAGTCCAAGTGCGCCCAGGAGCTAATTGTTTTTCTTCTTTCACTTTGATTCCCTTAAGAATAGACCTCCTTTAGGAATTGTAGCAGATACGCTTCCTCCTTCTCTCTAGGTCAGTGTTGTCACTGTGATGAAAAAATGCTGTTAGTAGCTACTCAGGAAACTGACCCCACAGATCCTTTTTCCCACCTTAGATCCTTACCTTCTAGGGTTTTTCAAACGTGATCGTTCCTCCTAGCCCACACTAAGTGATTATTACTTGCACAAAAGTTGTTCTGTGTAGCAAAATAAAGCCCCAGGCTCCCGGACGCTATTTAACTAGAAATAGTGGACCTGTGGTCACAATTGTATTATTTGCTTCAAAAAGTGAAACAAAGGTTATACACAGGTTAAAAATCTACGTTCATGACTTCACATAAGGTTCACAGCAAACCTTTTGAAGTAGCTATTACTGTTTTCAGATTTTGTTAAGACTCAGGATACTGACAGGTAGAGCCCGGACATGAACGACTCATGAGGGAGGGTCTGACTGGAAAGTCTCTACTTTTCACCAGGGAGAGTTAAGAGTCCCACTGTGCCCCAAATCAGGGGGGTTCACTTTTCAGGTCTGATGCCCATGAGGGAGTGAAATAAACATCCTGAAATAGGTAGGAGTCATTTTAGCATCATTAGCCAAATTCACATAATCTTAAAGAAAGGCACATTTACCCTCACTTATTTCAGTAGGGGTTAGGCCCGGGAACGGAGGACACTGAAATACTGAAATATCCTCTGGCACCAGAGCAGATTAATAACCTTAATGGCAACTTTAACTGTGAAAATAATAATCATATTTCTAGTCCTTCAACTAACCCCTGGGTTTCCCTTATTTTATTTTTTGGAGCCAGATGCCAGTATTTCTGACCAACGGCCCCAGTCACCTGTGTACGTGGAAACCATAACTCACCTATTCAGCATCTTTTTGATGATTTTCTGAAACATGGGTGCTGCGGGGTTGAGACACACTTTCTGCCCATTTTTGAGTGTGGCTCTGCAGAGGGAAGGGAATCCCGTGAGGCAGGAGGTCGGGCTGGGGACAGGGTTGGGGCAGCAGGAGGGTCTGGGACGCGGGCAGTGGCAGCGGTAGCGCGCGGCGGGACTAACATGACTTCGGTTTGGGCGCAGTGGGGTCCAGGGAACGTCAGGTTCACACTTCGGATGTTCTTGGGGTGAATTCCCTGCAGGGTCTGCAAGCACTGGCAGCGCAGTTCAGAGACCACGGGCGCTCCTACGGAAGAGACTTGCTGGGTGAGCAGCACTGTTGGCGCGGGGCGTCACCCCAGCCGTGTCGCTCCCCGGGGACCCCAGGGCGCCGGGACCCACCTGCCGCGCGCCGGCCGGCGGCCATCAGGAGCACGAGCAGCAGTAGCAGCGCCACCCGCAGGAGCCGGAGAGGGCCTGGGGCAGCGTGGGGTGCGGCGCAGGTCATCAGGCTCAGAAGGCTGGTCCGGCGGCGGTGCGAGGAGCAGGGGAACTGACAGCGAGGTGCCTGCAGCCCAGGCTCTGTGGCTGCGCAAGATCGGTGAACCCTTTTAATGCACGGTTGGGGCTGAAAAGTCTGGAAACCCCGGATCAGGGAAATTCTCGGAGCTCCAGGTCGATCTGGAGTACAGAAGAAAAGGGCTGACCCTGCCCCCTGGGTGGTGGGTGGTGGGCGGTGGCTGGTTACCCACTGGTGCCGCCTCCCCGGTTCGCCTTCCAGAGTAACTCCCGTGGACTATGGGATATTCGCTTTCTGCCCCAAATCCCTGGAAAAGCATTGAGTACACCTCGCTGGAAATACCGCCTGCGGGGAAGGACCCTGGACAGGGAGGAGAGTAAGAGCTGGCGCGGATCCCTGAGAACCACAGCAAGGGAGTCGCGAACTCTTTAGAAGACAGTGATAACTACTTAGTTAATAGGGTTGGGATGGGGGATTTAAGAGGAATTAAGGAGGACCTTGAAGGGTAGATTTGGTTTAGCTAGCTATCTTCTAGACATCGTATCGCTATCTAATTAACCTCTCTGTGTCTATTCTGTCTCTGCTTTTCGGTTTAGCATATTTCACATATATCTGAAATCAATGCTCCCTGTAAAAATACAGCAGCCATCATGTCAGATTCCAGAGAAGAATGTTCTGCTTGTTCCTTGTGTTGCATATTCTCTAATCACACTCAGAACATCTTCTTTACGTTTCCCATTTGGTGGCAACAGATTATCAGTGTCAAAAGTCGAATTCAGTGTTAGTTTCAGTGGAAGCCCAGGCTGTAACATGACCTTTTTTTCCCCCTATCCTGCATAACTTCCTTCTTCCCTCTGAAATACTGGAACTTCCAAAAGTCCCTAGAGATCTCCTTCTCCCCCTACCAGAAGTTCAGATTTGATATATGACATAATGGGATTGGCTATCACTCTGAAGCTGGGCACTGGCTGTCACTCCCATATGTTACAGATTTGATCTATGACATAAGGGACTTGCTGGGTCCAGCAGCCTCATGGACTATTTCTGGTTCTCTGTCTTTGGACCCGGAACAGCACATGACACTGGGGAGTGGGTACCTGGTGTGCAAGCACTCTTCCCACTGAAGCAGCAGATGTCCATTCAGATGAAATACGAACACCAGATCCCACATAGAGGCACATTCCATTTACTATCAGACTCTCTGGTATTTGATGTTGGACCTGCTTTCTCTGGAAACATAGGCATTGCGCTTTCTGATCATGAATTTCAGCCTTTTAACCCGACTTCTCTATCACTTTTTCTACCGTTTTAGAAAATTTATTTTGATTCATCATCAGGTTTTAGAGGGTTTTAGTGTGAATCTCCAAGTCAGTTTCAGACCTCTCTGAGACATGGAGTAAAACAGAGAGAAGAGAGGAGAAAGGAATGGCCTCTGCCTAGAGTACAGAGCTCTGCACAGCCCAGTTCAAGGTATAAGAGCTCTTGTAGCCAAACACAGGGCAATACAACTTGGCTGCCTGCACTCAGTTGCAGAGCATCACCTGCAGATTGTTTAACCTCTGTGTGCTAAGCCTAAGGTAGTTATGAGAAATGAGTCAATATTTGTAAGAGTCATCATGGATTAAGTGTCTTATAAAAGTTTTTTAAATAAAGAAAATGGAAATAGCTTTTCCCAATGTTGCCTAAACAGAAAACCAATCTGCTATGAATTATTCTATAAAGAAGAAAAGAGGATCTAATAAAAGGTTCACTCCCTAATTTTTTTTACATTTAAAATTTTCTGCATCCCTACTGCCACCCAACTGTACTTAGCTATACACAGCACCATATAGAGCAGTGTGAGTCCTTAAGAAATCAAAGCAGGTCCTAGAATGATGGCTATTCATATAAATGCAATCTCAGTGTCCAAAATGTCCTCGTAGCTACTGGTGCTCACAGGGACCTGTGCTGTCATTACAGTAATCTTGGGCAAGGGGTGGAAAGGTGTGCTAGAATGTTGTGTTGCTTTAAAACAGATCCTATCATTAGTATTTCTGTTCCGATCTTTTTCAATTATTTCCTTTTGCACATTTTCCTGATTACTTAAATTCCATGGCAGAAAGGATACAAGAAAAGCCTTGGCCCAATGGAGGACAGAATACAAAGTGCCCTAAATGTCTTCAGCTGTTTCAAGCTATAATAAATGCTGCAAATTTCTAAGTTAAAAAAAAAAATAAAAGCAACACACACACACACACACACACAAACACAAACTCGAGGCTGCTCTCCCTATGGAACAGCTGTTCTTTTGCTTCTGTGTTTCTCTAATAAACTTGCTTTCACTTAAAAGATCAATTAAAAAATAAACTCAGGAATTTACAAAAAATTAACATGAAATTACATTTTCCATATCTGACTTTCAGAAAGGAAGATACATCTGTACTTTACTAGGAGATGCACTTAGATGGGAGGGGGGACATATTTTACTGTTGAGACAGATCCTTGATTTATTTTATAGCCCCAGTTTCAAACATTTTATCTGTAAAAAGAAGTTTAAATATAAAAGCTCCATCTTATTTATTGGAAAAGATGTTCAAAATCCATGACTATATTAAAAAATACTTGAGCATGATCCTAAGAGAAAAGCCCAGAGAATTAAGAAATTCACATTTGTATTGGGGGTATGAAATGACGTATAACTTCCAGGTTATAAAGTATGTGACTCGCTCATGAATGATTGAGAGGTTGTGTGATTACCCCTTTTATTATTACCCTTTTTGGGGGATTTGATGATAAACTGGCTTAGAAATATGAAAGTGATTCTTTAAAATTTGTGTTTTGTTTCCTAATGGTAGTTGTAATACATGTTCATTGTATAAAGTTTATCATGGTCAGCAAGGCATGAAGAGTTTTTTTCTCTCTCTAATCTCTCTTCACATTTCTCTATGAAACCGACTTTAATGGGTTGCTGAAAATTTGCTTGCTTTTGTTCAGTAAACATAGGAGTTAATAGCACATCATAGGTTTACATACTCCTATTGTGGATTATGTACTCTGCAGGAAAGCTGTAAAACTTCATCCCTGTTTGTCTCCAATGACTCTGGTTCATACTAAGCACTCTACATATACTTGTTGAAATAATGCACAAATGAATGGCGTTGGGCCACTGTTTTAGAATCAAAGTGTCCTGAGGTGAGTACATATGGAAATTGCCCTTGAAGGACTGCAGCATGTCCTTGTTTTTTGTTACCTTTTTCACCTTTCAGTACTGAATAAAACCTCTCAGTAGACCTAAGTAAACCCAGATGATACAGCTGGGCCAGAGCCAGAGTTTAAATTTTAGAGTAAGAGCTAAGGAAAAGTATCTTACCTGGGACAGCTCATTTCAGAATATGAACCTTGGCTTAGATATCGCTGAAGCTAATTTCTGCCAAGTTCAAAGAACACAGATGGGACCTGCAAGGGCATTCAAAGCCAGAAGACCTGAGCTGCTTAAGTCTGGAACAGAATAGGGGAAATGTCAGAAATAAAACAAGGGAGTTTGTCCCAGATGGAGCTGGAGTATCTGTGCTTGGCATTTATGGATCATCTGTCTCATGGCGGATGGGAGGAACCAGCTAATTCAAGGTTCATCATATAGACAGAAAGTGAGAAGATAATAGGTACATTTCCCACATGCTTTTAAATTAATCTATGTGTATAAGGCACAGTGATAAATTTAGTAGAAGAGATAAAGTTGGATAAAGTCCAACTTCTAATGCAAAATTCTATTTAGCCTGTCTACTTTCTTTTGCAATGCTAGATTATTTATTTTTCTGTTTCTGGCATGATAATCTGATGATATGATCAGTCTACAAGTACTTAAAATCATTCGGATATCATTGAGAATCATCCAATATATTAGATTTTGCCAGTTTTCTTGGGGGGTAAGGGGGTGGTTATTGGCTTTTAAAAGTGTTTTATACATTGTTTTGCCGCTCCATTTTCCTCAGATCCTTTCCTGAGCTATTCGGAACTGGTTATTAATTAAATAAATGATACTATGATCACATAATGTAAAAAAAAAATCTGAAATACAGGACTGCCAAAATTGCAAAAGAGTAAGGAAATGAGAAAACTTCTCTTGGAAATAATTACATAATAAATTTTTTTTGGAAATTAAACATCATTATGACTTGACATTCTGGAAACAACATTAAGCAAGCTGAGAGATGAATGTATAAACCACAAATGGAAAAATAGCATACACAGCATAAAACACAGACTTCAGCTAAGAAAAGTTTGAATAATCATGAAATCTTGACTTAAATATACTGCCATAGTATTTTTCAACGTTCCTTATCCTCTAATTTTTGGTCAGGAATACTTTTGGTTTAGTTTTTTTCTTTCTGGGCTCTGTCCATATATTCAGAAGAGACTTCTGAACAACCCTGATTTCAGAGGGATGATTTTGTTGGTGTGTGACTGAGCTAGTTCATTGATTGACATTTTTGAAGTAGTTAAGGATACTAAAGAAATACAAGATTTAATTACATACTATGGAAATTATGGTGAAAGTGGAGACACGAGAACTTGGTTGTGTATAATATACCATCTGTATGTTGCACATTAGAGTAAACATCTACTATCAAATAATATTTAGTGAGCATATATTGTCACATCTGTGTATGATTGGACTATGTGAATGAACAGATGAGGGGAACTCTTAATAGAGTCCCTAATAGTTACAAATGTGACTGTAATGAAATGCCAAACAAATCACTTATGAGACAAATGGCATGAGCATGTCTTAATGTCTGTAAATGACTTGGCAAGATCTGTGAGCCTAGCATGGTCAGGAGTTGGGAAAACAGTATTTTTAATGTTCAACCAACTTTCTGTTGGCTGAATGCCTTATCGTCAACGCTAAACTGCATCGTTACATTGTATTGCTAACTACAGTATTATTCCTCTTCATGTAGTTAATATTTGACAAACATTTTTTAGCTCCTATTCTATTATGCATTTTTCTGAAATATGGAATGAAGAGATGGAGTAGGCTTGGCCCTTATTGGCTGTTTTACAGTAGAAAAACAGTCAGATAAATGAGCAATCCCAGTGCAATTTAATAGGTATTGTGATGGAGGTAAGTACAAATTGCTTCATTCTTTATTTCCTAATAGTCCCTATAGTCAGCCCTAGAATGAGAAAAGAAGATTAATTCTCCAACACAGCTTATTAGTAAAACTGATTGTTCCAACTCTGCTTGTTGCCTGCCTTGCTTTCAGATTTTATTGCCTGTCATCACAAATGCTGCAGTCCATGAGAAATTTTGTTAAATGTAATGCGCAATTATCAAGTCAAAGTATGCAGGGTATCTATCACCAAAGTCAAATACATTTTTGTTAAGCACAGTCATCCTACTCTGCTCCCAAACATTGAATTTCTTCCATTTGTCTTACCGTAGGCTTATACTCTTTAACCCACTTTTTTTTTCATTCTTTCCTTTCCCTCCCTTTCACGCTTCTCAGTATCTCTAATTTATTTTACTTCTCCCTGCCTTCATGTGTTCAAATTTTTAGCTTCTACATATAAATGAGAACATGCAATATGTGTCTATAAGTGCCTGGTTCATTTCACTTAAGATAATGATCTCCAGTTCCACTCATGTTTCTGTAATTGACATAATTTCATTCTTTTTGTGGCTGAATAGTATTCTTATGTATAGATATTTCCTTTATTTATTCAACTGTTGATGGACAATTAGGTTGATTATACATCTTTTCTATTGTGAGCAGTCAGTCCTGCAATAAACATGTGAGTGCTGATATCCCTTTGATATATTGATTTATTTTCCTTTGGGTAGATACCCAGGGGTGGGATTGCTGGATCAAATGGTAATCTTATTTTTAGCTTTGTGAGAAATTTTCATACTGTTTTCCATAGTGACTGTACTAGTTTACACTTCCATGAACAGTGCATAAAAGTTCTCTTTTCTCTGCATTCTCCCCAACATCTGTCATTTTTTGTCTTTTTGATAATAGCCATTCTGATTGGGTTAAGATTATACCTCATTGTGGGTTTGATTTGCATTTCTCTGATAATTAGTGATGTTGAGTATGTTTTCATATACCTGTTGATTGTTTGTCTTCTTTTGAGAAATGTCTCATTTCCTTTGCCCACTTTTTTAATGGTATCATTCATTTTTTTCCTGTTAAGTTGTTTTTCTTGTATAGTCTGGATACTAGTCCACTGTTGAAAGACTAGCTTGCAAAGCATTCTCCCGTTTGACAGGTTGTTTCTTTCCTCTATTTACTACTTCTTTTGCTGTACAGAAGCTTTTTATTTTAATTAAGTGCCATTTATTTATTTTTATTTTTCTTGTCTGTGCTTTTGAAATCTTAGTCATAAATTATTTGCTTAGACCAATATCCAGGAGAGTTTTTCCCAGATTTTCTTCTAATATTTTTGTAGTTTCAGGTTTTATAGCTAAATGTTTAAAGTTTTTGTGGGTTTTTTTTTTTTTTTTTTTTTTTTTTTTTTTTTTTTTTTTTTTTGCTTATGTTGAGGATTAGGAGTCCACTTTCTTTTTTCTGCCCATGGCAATCCAATTTTCCCAGAACTACTTATTGAACAGCACATCCTCCTGCTAATGTAGATTCTCACCATCTTTGTTGAAGATCTGTTGGCTATAAATATGTGGCTTTATTTCTGGGTTCTCTATTCTATTCAATAGGTCTATGTGTCTATTTTTATACAGATACTATGTAGTTTTGATAACTATAATCATGTAATATGTTTTGAAGTAAGGTAATCTTATCCCTTTTACTTTGTTCTTTTTGCTTAGGATTGCATTGGCTATTTGGGCTCTGTTTGGGTTTCGTATACATTTTAGGATTGTTTTTTCTAAGTTGGTGAATTATTGGGGGAACCCATCCCTGATAATCCAACATGAGTCCTTTTCTATTTTCCCTAAGTGTTGACTGGTCTGAGAAATAAAGGGAAAGAGTGCAAAAGAGAGAAATTTTAAAGCTGGCTGTCCAGGGGAGACAACACATGTTGGCAGGTTCTGTGATGCCCCACAAGTTGCAAAACCAGCAAGTTTTTATTAGTGATTTTCAAACTGGAAGAGAGTGTATGAATAGAGTGTGGGTCACCGAGATCACATGCTTCACAAGGTAATAAAATATCACAAGGAAAATGGAGGCCAGGCAAGATCACAGGATTAGGGCAAAATTAAAATTGCTAATGAAGTTTCGGGCATGCATCGTCATTGATGGCATCTTATCAGGAGACAGTGTTTGAGAACAGATAACTGGTATGACCAAAATTTATTAGGCGGGAATTTCTTCATCTTAATAAGGGTGGGAGCACTACCAGAGACTGGGACTTATTTCATCCCTTATCTACAACCATAGAAGACAGACGTCCCTAGAGCACCCATTTTAGAGGCCTACCCCTAGGCACACATTCTCTTTCTCAAGGTTGTTCCTTGCTGAGCAAAATAATTCAGCAATATTTCTCCTATTTGCTGTTGAAATAAGACAAATATGACTCTGTTCTGCCTGGCTCTCAGGCAGCCAGGCCTAATGGTTATCTCCCTTGTTCCCTGAACATCGCTGTTACCCTGTTCTTAAGGTGTCCAGATTTCATATTGTTCAAACACACATGCTCTACAAACAATTTGTGCAGTTAATGCAATCATCACAGGGTCTTGAGGCAACATACATCCTCAGCTTATGAAGATGATGGGATTAAGTAATTAAAGACAGGCATAGGAAATTATAAGAGTATTGATTGGGGAAGTAATAAATGTCCATGAAATCTTCATAATTTATGTTCACAGACTCCAGTAAACAGGCATAAGAAATTATAAAAGTGTTAATTTGGGGAACTAATAAATGTCCATGAAATCTTCACAATTTATGTTCTTCTGCCATGACTTCAGCTGGTCCCTCTGTTCAGGGTCGCCATCTTCCTGCAACATCTCTCCCTTTCTTTTATATAAATGTGCCAGGGCGATGAAGGCTTGTTCATTCTCTCGATTTTGATGCAGGATTCTTTGACTGGTCCGGCACACTAAAGTGAAGCCGATTAAACAGAAAAACATAATTCCAAAATTTACTACAGTGGAACCCCCAATAGACTTAATCCAAGTCGTGGGATTTAGTCCATAAAGATTTTCTGCCACCTCATCTAACACCTCAACTCCAGGCAGAATGGACAAGTGAGCTTGAGAGGCTTCAAAAATGTGTTTCTTTAATTTAGTTATGTCCAATGATAAATTATCTTCCCTACCTAGAAGGTGTCCTTTGACCATTTCCCATGAATGATTAGTCTCATTATAGGAATACGGGATGATATGGAAATCCGAAGTGTTCCAATCTCACTGCATTTGCATGCAATGTTCAAGACTCACTACCCGATCTCCAAGCCAAATAACAGACTGTCTTAAATCATTAATTTGATCAGCCAATTTTTGATCAATGCCTTGTTGAGAATTCCACATTTGGGTGGAATTGGCTTGCCAACTGTTGACAAAATGAGCCATTTGAATAGATTGGTGTAACGCCATTCCAGCAGTGGTGGCCATTGCAGTGACTATAATTAGGCCAATGATCACAACAATGAAAGTGAAAACAAATTTCTTAGATCTTTTTAGAATTCTCCGTAACACTTCATTAACTAAATGTATTGAAGGGGAGGATTCCCAAGGTCTGGGCAAAGTTACCAGAATCCAGATTCCTTCTTGAGCTCAAACCAACATTACAATTTTCCTGGAGTCAAAATGGGAGTTAACACAAGTGTGTAAATGACAATTAATGCAATGGACAGTTTTCATTCATTCAAATTTTGATATTTCCCACTAACAGCATCTAAGGGAACAGTCAGGTTGGAGGTAAGTAAAGCAGAATGTCTGGATCTACGTTGATACTGAGAGAGGGGGGTGGTAGTGGGCACAACAGAGAGAATAGTTTCCCCTTCCCATACTCGTAGTCCAGACATGGCAGTAGCCAATTTCCAAAGTTTTGGGTGCTCTGGGCTCAGAATGGGGAGTATCATATGAAGTCTCACAATGCTAATGCCTTTATCTTCCCATTTTAAGGGCAGGAATGAGCTGAACCTCCTATGCAAAGTAGAATGATGATTCTCATTCTCCCAATAAGAAATAAAATAAGTAGTCTCTGGGAATTGCCTTCCACTAGAGGAGCAATTTTTTTTTTTTTTTTTAAATAGCCCATTGGTGTCCAGTATATTACTAAACCATATGAGTCATTTTTTAATATTACTGCATGTGAGTTAACACAATCCTTCCAAATTAAAGTTTTAGATGGGCCCTCAAAATTTTTAGGGCATGGTTTTCCTTCAGGCTTGTATTGAAGGTAAGGGGTATCTCCCATTACTCCCCCTTTCATGTGTTTTAAAAGAGAAAGGGAGAGGCCAGAGACCAAATGTCCCTGTTCCTCTGCAGTTGATCACTCCAGAAGATAAGCAGCCGAGACTTGAGTTTCTAGATGGATACAACCAGCTGCATGTCCGAGGCACAGAGGGGGGTATGTATAACCTATGGTAACATTAAATGCAGTGCCTCCTTCTCCTGGTTGAGCAGGGCAATGGTCATCTGTAGCTCCAGGCATTCACACACTATTGTTAGTGTGGATTTCTGCAGGAGCATCTATCCAGGTGAGAGGTTGAATAAGTGGAGGAAAAGGCACATATGCCCAATAAGAATAATTTTGTGTAGCAGGTAAATCACTATGGAGGAAACTGATGATACAGAAACTATAAGGAGGAGAATAATTAAATAAAACCCATTTTAAGTGAGATTGAGTGCTGAATGAGGAAGAGAATAGAGGGATGTTACTTTCAAGCTAATAGAAATGGTGAGATTTTTAGGTTTGTAAGGAGAAAAAGAAAGGTAATCAGGAGAAGTGGCATTAGTTAGATGGGTCTCCGTCACCATTAGGGAGAATTGAATCTGACCCATTGTGATTTGGTGTGCCTACTTCTGAGGAGTTGGCACAGATCTCACCACATCTGAGGGAAGTCTCCAACACGGATGTCTTTTCCCTGTGGTTCTTGTTTGATGACGTCCTGGTGAAACACAAGCATATCCTTTTTTCCACGTTAAGTAGAATCAGAGACAATATTTAAAGGTTTGGGGAAATCCTATAAGGCAGTAATTATAACAATTAACTCTGCCTTTTGAGTAGAGGTATATGAGATAGAAATAAGCTTGTCTGTAAGACCTACATAACCATCATCGCCATGACTGCAGTCATCAGTGAATGCTGTAATGGCCTCTGGAATGGGCCGATCTTTGGTTAATCCAGGGACCACCCAAGATGTCAATTTTATAAAATCAAACAATTTGTTATTTGCATTATGATTGTCAACAATGCGAATGAAATCAGTCAAGTGAATTTGCCACCGTATGGAATGTTGAAAGGCGGCTTGAACTTTGAGCCAATTTAAAGGAACTACAATTAAATTCTGATCAAATCTGGAAATTTTTGGTATTATACACCTTGCGTGTCCAATTACAGTGGATTTTTGGTCCAGATAAACAGACAAAGTTTTTGACACAGAATGAGGAAGAAAACACCACTCCACTAAATCATTATGTTGAACTATTAGTCCAGTAGGTGAGTGTAATGAAGTGAAAACCAGAAGCTGAAAGGGCTGAAATGGCTGTACTCTAGATAACTGGGTGGTCTGGATTGTTTCCTCTATGAATTTCCATTCTAGTGAAGCCTCAGGGGTCAAAGTCCTGGGACTGCATAGATTGGAATCTCTCCGCAACATAGAAAACAAGTTAGACAGCCCATAGGTTGAAATGCCTAAAGTATGTCTTATATAATTAATGTCAACTAAAAGTTTTTGAAAGTCATTTAAATTTTTAAAGAATCTCTCCTAATTTGAACTTTTTGAGGTTGAATACGTTGTTTATCAACCACCATTCCTAAGTATTGAACAGGAGCTGTCGGTCTGTTGAATTTTATCCTGAGTGATGTGTAATCCAGCCTTTGTCACATGGCAGCTCAAAATTTGATAACAGTCAATTAATTATTTATCAGTGGGGGCAGCAATTAAAATATAATCAATGTAATGAAGAATATAGGCCTGGGGAAATTGGGCTTGAATTGGTGAAAGCACTTGTCCAAAATAAAGCTGGCAGATGGTAGGGCTATTCAGCATTCCCTGAGAAAGTATTTTACATTGATAATGAGCTGCAGGCTCCTGATTATTGATAAATGGTACAGTAAAAGCAAATTTTTCACAGTCTGATTCATGTAAAGCAATATAAAAAAAACAATCTTTAAGATCAATAACTATGAGAGGCCAATATTTAGGTATTAAAGCAGGGGCAGGCATGTTGGGTTGGATGGCTCCCATAGGTTTAATTACTGCGTTAATGGCCCTTAAATCGGTTACCATCTGCCACTTGCCTGATTTCTTTTTTACTAGAAACACAGGAGAATTTCAGGGGGAAAGAGAACGTTCCCATTTTAAAGTTGTAACTGTTCAGAACCAAGTGAATTAAAGCCTCCAGTTTTTCTTTAGAAAGTGGCCACTGCTGAATCCAAATGGGAGAGGGCCTGGAAAATTATAGGTAAATTGTAGTTTGGTCCTGGAGCGATTAGCTGAGGCAAGAGGTTTGAAGAGAGAAGAATTAGCGTATCTATAGTCCCAGGCTGTGTGAGTCATGGCCCCTGGAGCTTCAAGTACTGGCTCTTCATGAAAAGAAGTAAGATAATTAGTGGGTGACTTAAGCCGAAGTCTTACGAGTTAGACACTGAATTTTCAGCATCCTTAGGTGGGGAGGAGTAGCTGAAGGGAGAGGTTGATCAGATAATGAAGGCCGTGTGGGAGAGGAAAGTTGAGCAGGTATTAGGAGCTCACTTACCAAGGCCCAATCACCCCAGTGACAGGAACATAATTCCAACATTCAGTTCCCAGAACGTTGAATGAACACGATCCCATAGTTTTACTTATATGGTTCCTTTTTCAGGAAACCAAGGACAGCATTTTCCCACTGCCCTGAATAGAGTGATCATATTTTCCATGGTTACTCGGATCCTTTCCTGTTTTAATAGGTCTGCATCTAAGATTCCTCAAGGACAGAATTTTACTATTGCCCTGAACAGAGTGACCATATTTACCATGGGCACTTGAACTCTTTTCTGTTTTAACCGGAGTTTAATATAGAAGAGATAAATATAATGTTTATACTCCACGTGACCCATAGTTAACCCAGACCATACACAGACTACTCACCAGTCATCAGGGAGTCAAACAAGCATCTCTGTGGGCTAAACTCATGACGTTTCCCTGCACCTAACAAAGGGAATCGAGTTCCCACATGCATTTAGGAAAAAAGAAAGACCATGTTGGCTGCCAGATATCAGGGGAACCCACATTGATAATTCAACATGAGTCCTTTTCTATTTTCCCTAAATGTCGGCTGGTCTGAGAAATAAAGGGAAAGAGTACAAAAGAGAGAAATTTTAAAGCTAGGTGTCTGGGGGAGACATCACATGTTGGCAGGTTCCGTGATGTCCCACAAGCCTCAAAACCAGCAAGTTTTTATTAGTGATTTTCAAACGGGGAGAGAGTGTACGAATAGAGTGGGTCACAGAGATCACATGCTTCACAAGGTAATAAAATATCACAAGGAAAATGGAGGCAGGACAAGATCACAGGACCAGGGTGAAATTAAAATTGCTAATGAAGTTTTGAGCACACATTGTCATTGATAACATCTTATCAAGAGACAGGGTTTGAGAGCAGACAACTGGTATGACCAAAATTTATTAGGTGGGAATTTCCTCATCCTAATAAGCCTAGGAGTGCTACTGGAGACTGGGGCTTATTTCATCCCTTATCTACACCCATACAAGATAGACGTTCCCAGAGTGGCCATTTCAGAGGCCTACCCTAGGCATGCATTCTCTTTCTCAGAGCTGTTCCTTGCTGAGAAAAAGAATTCAGCAATATTTCTCCTATTTGCTGTTGACACAAGAGAAATATGACTCTGTTCTGCCTGGCTCTCAGGTAGCCAGACCTAATGGTTATCTCCCTTGTTCCCTGAACATCACTGTTACCCTGTTCTTAAGGTGTCCAGATTTCATATTGTTCAAACACACATGCTCTACAAACAATTTGTGCAGTTAACGCAATCATCAGAGGGTCCTGAGATGACATACATCCTCAGCTTATGAAGATGATGGGATTAAGTGATTAAAGTAAAGACAGGCATAGGAAATTATAAGAGTATTGATTGGGGAAGTAATAAATGTCCATGAAATCATCACAATTTATGTTCAGAGATTGCAGTAAAGGTAGGCATAAGAAATTATAAAAGTATTAATTTGGGGAACTAATAAATGTCCATGAAATCTTCACAATTTATGTTCTTCTGCCATGGCTTCAGCTGGTCCCTCTGCTCAGGGTCCCTGACTTCCAGCAACAGTTACACTGGTATTTTGATAGGGGCTGCAATGAATCTTTAGATTTAGTTAAGCAGTATCATCATTTTAATAATATTAAGTCCTCTGATTCATGTGCATGAAATGTCTTTCCATTTGTTTGTGTCATCTTCAATAGCTTTCATCAGCATTTTGCAGTTTTCCTTGTAGAGATCTTTCACTTCCTTGTTAAATTTATTACAGGGTAGTTTAAGTTTTTGTAGGTATTGTAAATGGGATTGCCATCTTGATTTCATTCTTAGTAGATAAATATTGGTGTATAGAAAGGCTACTGATTTTTGTATTTGATCTTGTATCTTGCAAGTTTACTGAGTTCATTTATCAAATCTAAGGTTTTGTTGATAGAGTCATTAGGTTTTTCTACATATAACATCATATCATTAGCAAATTGGGAAAATTTGCCTTCCTCTTTTCCAATTTGGTTGACTTTTATTTATTTCTCTTACCTGATTGCCTCTGGCTAGGACTTACATTACTATGTTGTAAAGAAGTGGTGAAAGTGGGCATCTTTGTATTGCTTTAAATCATAGAGAAAAGGCTTTCCACCTTTTTCCAATCAGTATGATGTTAGCTGTGGATTTACTATATATGGCACTTATTATTTTGATGTATGTTTCCTCTATTCCTATTTGTTGAGAGTTTTTATTATGATGAGATAGTGCATTTTATCAAATAATTTTTTCTATGTTTATTGAGGCAATCATATGTTTTTTGTACTTCATACTGTTGATGTAATATATCACATTTATTGATTTGCATATATTGAACCATCCTTGCATCCATGGTATGAATTGAACCTGATTATGATGTATTATCTTTTGGATATAATGTTTTATTTGGTTTGCTAGTATTTTGTTGAGGATTTGATGTCTATATTCTTCAGGGATATTTGTCTGTACTTTTGACATTAGGGTAATGCTGGTGGCCTAGAACGACTTAGGGTGAATACCCTCCCCTTCAAATTTTTGGAACAGTTTCAGGAGAATTGGTGTTAGTTCTTTGTACATTTAGTAGAGTTTTTTTTTTTTTTTTTTTAGATGGAGTCTCACTCTGTCATCCAGGCTGGAGTGCAGTGGCACAATCTCGGCTCACTGCAAGCTCTGCCTCCTGGGTTCATGCCATTCTCTTGCCTCAGCTTCCCAGGTAGCTGGGACTACAGGCACCGCCACCATGCGTGGCTAATTTTTTTGTATTTTTAGTAGAGACGAAGTCTCATCGTGTTAGCCACGATGGTCTCAATCTCCTGAACTCGTGATCTGCCTGCCTCAGCCTCCCAAAGTGCAGGGATTACAGGCATGAGCCACTGTGCCTGGCTGGTAGAATGTTTTTATGATTTTATATGATTCTGGGCTTTTCTTTGTTGAGAGACTTTTTGTTACAGATTCAATCTAGCTACTCATTATTGGTCTGTTCACATTTTCTATTTCTCCCTGATTTAATCTTTGTACATTATATATTTTCAAGAATTTTTCCATTTCTTATAGGTTTTCCAGTTTGTTAATCTATAGTGGTTCATAATGATCTTTTGTATTTCTGTGGTATCACTTGTAATGTCTCTTTATTTGCTTATTATTTTGTTTATTCTGATTTTGTCTCCTTTCTTCTTGGATAATCTAGCTAGTGGTTCATCAATTTTGTTTATCTTTTTGAATAACCAACTTTTTTTGTTGACTCTTTGCACTTCTGTCTCTATTTCTTTTAGTTCTTTTCTGATTTTTATTATTTCCTTTCCTATGTTAATTTTGGGGTTGGCTTATTCTTGCTTCTCTAGTTCTTTGAGGCATGTTGTTAGATTGTTAGTTTGTAATCTTTCTCTTTCTTTATTTATTTTTTATTTTATTTTAAGTTCAGGGGTACATGTGCAGGTTTGTTATATAGGTAAACTTGTGTTATAGGGGTTTGTTGTAGAGATTATTTCATCAACCAGATATTAAGCCTAGTACCCATTAGCTAATTTTTCTGATACTTTTTCTCCTCCCACCCTAACTCCATCTTCCAACAGGCCCTAGTGTGTGTTGGTTCCTTATATGTGTCCATGTGTTCCATCATTTAGCTCCCACTTGTAAATGAGAACATGGAGTTTTTGATTTTCTGTTCCTGCATTGGTTTGCCAAGGAAAATGGCCTCCAGTTCCATCCATATTCCTGCAAAGTACATAAGTTTGTTCTTTATTTTGGCTGCATGGTATTCCATGGTGTATATGTAACAATATTTTCTTTATCCAGTCTACCATTGATGGTCATTGAAGTTGATTCCATATCTTTGCTATTGTGAATAGCACTGCAATGAACATATGTGTGTATGTGTCTTTTTAATAGAATGATTTATATTCCCTTGAGTATATACCCAGTAATGTGATTGCTGGGTTACCTGGTATTTTTTCTAATACTCTGTTGAATAGGTGTAGTGAGAGAGGGCATCCTCATCTTGTGTTGATTTAAAAGAGGAATGCTTCCAGCCTTTGCCCATTCAGTGTGATGTTGGCTGTGGCTTTGTCAGATATGGCTCTTGTTATTAACATGAGTGGGTATTGAATTTTATCAAATGCCTTTTCTGCATCTATTGAGAAAATCATGTGGTGTTTGTCTTTAGTTCTGAGTATGTGATGAATCATATTTATTGATTTGTATATGTTGAACCAACCTTGCATCCCAGGGATAAAGCCTACTTAATTGTGGTGGATAAGCTTTCTGATGTGCTGCTGGATTTGTCTTGCCAGTATTTTTTTGAGAATTTTTGCATTGATGTTCATCAAGGATATTGACTTGAAATTTCCTTTTTCTGTTGTTGTTGTATCTCTGCCAGGTTTTGGTATCAGAATGATGCTGGTCTCATAGAATGAATTAAAGAGAAGTCTCTCCTCCACGGTTTTTTGGAATTATTTTAGTAGGAACGGTACCAGCTCTTCTTTGTACGTCTGATGTAATCAGTTGTGAATCTGTCTGGCTCTGGGCTTTTTTTGGTTGATAGGCTATTTATTATTGCCTCAATTTCAGAGCTTATTATTGATCTGTTCAGGGATTCTATTTCTTTCTGGTTCATACTGGGGAGGGTGTGTGCATCCAGGGATTTATCTATTTCTTCTAGATTTTCTAGTTTATGTACAAAAAGGTGTTCATAATATTATCTGATGGTTGTTTGCCCTTCTGGGGGTCAGTGGTAAAATCTCCCTTGTTGTTTCTGATTGTGTTTATTTGAATCTTCTCTTCTTTCTTCTTTATTGGTTTAGCTAGTCATCTATCTATATGATTAATTTTTTCAAAAACCAGTTCCTGAATTTGTTGATATTCTGAATGGTTTTTTATGTTTCAATTCCCTTCAGTTCAGCTCTGATTTTGGTTATTTCTTATCTTTTGCCAGCTTTGGGGTTGATTTGCTTCACTAGTTCTTTTAGTTGTGATGTTACATTTTTAAATTAATATTTTTCTAACTTTTTGATGTAGACATTTAGTGCTTTAAATTTCCCTCTTAACACTGCCTTGGCTGTGTCCCAGAAATTTTACAGTATTGTCTCTTTGTTCTTATTAATTTCAATAAATGTTTCATTTCTGCTTTAATTTTATAACTTACCTGAGAGTCATTCAGGAGCAGATTATTGCATTTCCATGTAAAAGTATAATTTTCAGTGAATTTCTTAGTCTTCATTTCTAATTTGATTGCACCATTTATGTTGTTTGGCTATGTTGTCACCCAATTCTCATCTTGAACTGTAGTCCTGGTAATCCCCATGTGTCATGGAGGGACTCAATGGGAAGTAACTGAATCATGGGGGTGGGCTTTTCCTATGCTGTTCTTGTAATAGTGAATAAATCTCACAACATCTGATGATTTTATAAAGGTCAGTTCCCCTGCACACAAGCTCTTGCCTTCTGCCATGTAAGATGTTCTTTTGCTCCTCCTTTGTATTCTGCTATGATTGTGAGGCCTCCCCAGCCATGTGGAACTGTGAGTCCATTAAACCTCTTTTTCTTTTTAGCCAGTCTTGGGTGGGTACATCTTTTTTTTTTTTTTTTTTTTTTTTTTTTTGAGGAAGTCTTGCTCTGTCACCTAGGCTTTAGTGCAGTGGCATGATCTTGGCTCAATGCATCCTCCACCTCCTGGGTTCAAGCAATTCTCCTGCCTCAGCCTCCTGAGTAGCTGATTACAAGCATGCACCACCACACTTGGCATTTTTTTTTTTATTTTTAGTAGAGATGGGGTTTTTTCATGTTGGCTAGGCTGGCCTTGAACTCCTGACTTCAAGTGATATGCCCACCTTGGCCTCCCAAAGTGCTGAGATTACAAGTGTAAGGCACTGTGCCTGGCCTGATATGTCTTTTTAGCAGAGTGAGAATAGACTAATACTGTAAATCATAACTGTGAGTGGGGCACTGCTGTAAAGATACCTGAAAATGTGGAAGGAACTTTGGAACTGGGTAACAGGCAGAGGTTGGAACAGTTTTGAGGACTCAGAAGAAGACAGGAAAATGTGGGAAAGTTTGGAAATTCCTACAGACTTGGAGGACTCAGAAGAAGACAGGAAAATGTGGGAAAGTTTGGAAATTTTTACAGACTTGGAGGACTCAGAAGACAGGAAGATGTGGGAAAGTTTGGAACTTCCAATAGACTTGTTGAATGGCTTTGACCAAAATGCTGGTAGTGATATGGACAATAAAGTCCAGGCTGAGGTGGTCTCAGATGGAGATGAGGAACTTGGGAAGTACGGCAAAGGAGACTCTTGCTGTACAAAGAGACTGGCAATATTTTGCTCCTATCCTAGAGATTTGTGGAATTTTGAATTTGAGAGACATGATTTAAGGTATCTAGTGGAAGAACTTTCTAAGTGGCAAAGTGTTCAAGAGGAAGCAGAGCATAAAAGTCTGGAAAATTTGCAGCCTGACAATGCAATAGAAAAGAAAGACCCATTTTCTGAGAAAAAATTCAAGCCAGCTGCAGAAATTTGCATAAGTAACTTTAAACCAAATGCTAATCACCAAAACAATGGGGAAAGTGTCTCCAGGGAATGACAGAGACCTTCACAGCAGCCCCTTCCATCACAGGCCTGGAGACCTAGGAGGGGAATATGGTTTCTTGAGCCAGGTCTGGGCACCCTCCACCCTGTGTTGTTTGAAGCCTAGGGATTTGGGTCCACGTGACAGCCAATCTAGCTGTGGCTAAAAGGGGCCAAGGTACAGCTTGGGCCATGGCTTCAGAGGGTGCAAGCCCCAAGCCTTGGCAACTTCCATGTGGTGTTAGGCCTGTGGTGCACAGAAGTCAAGAAGTGAGGTTTGGGAACCTCCACCTAGATTTCAGAGGATGTATGGAAATATCTGCATGTTCAGGAAGAAATTTGTTGCAGGGGCAGGGCCCTCATGAAGAACCTGTGCTATGGCAGTATGGAAGGTAAGTGTGGGGTTGAAGCAACCACACAGAATCCCCACTGGGGCACTGCCTAGGGGAGCTGTCAGAAGAGGACCACTGTCCTCTAGACCCCAGAGTGGTAGATCCACTGGCAGCATGTGCTGTGTGCCTGGAAAAGCCACAGAAACTCAACACCAGCCCATAAAATCACTGGGAGGGGAGCTGTACCCTGCAAAGTCACAGGGTCAGAGCTGTCCAAGACCATGGGAACCCACCTCTTGAGTCAGTATGACCTACATGTGAGACATTGAGTCAAGAAGATTATTTTGGAACTTCAAGGTGTAATGACTGCCCTATTGGATTTCAAACTTGTGTGGAGCCTGCAGCTCCTTTATTATGGCCAATTTATCCCATTTCTTGTGATGGTAACTAAGTCTCATGAGATCTGATAGTTTTATAAAGGGAAATTCACCTGCACACACACTCTTACCTGCTTCCATGTGAGACAAATCTTTGTTCCTGTTTTGCATTCAATCATGATTGTGAGGCCTCTCCAGCCATGTGGAACTGTGAGTCCATGAAACCTCTTTTTCTTTATAAGTTATCCAGTCTTGGGTATGTCTTTATTAGCAGCATGAGAACAGACTATTACAGCGGTGGTCCAAGAGATAGTCTGCTTTGATTCCAGCCCTTTTGCATTTGCTGAAGAGTGATTTACTTCCAATTATGTGATTGATTTTAGAGTACGTGCCATGTGGCAATAAGAAGAATGCATATTCTGTTATTTTGAGGTGGATAATTCTGTAGATGTCTATTAGGTCCGTTTGATCCAGTACTGAGTTTAGGTCTTGAATATATTTGTTAATTTTCTGTCTCAGTCTAATACTCTCAGTGGAGTGTTGAAGTCTCACACTATTATTTTGTGGGAGTCTATGTTTCTTTG
The DNA here is from genome assembly GCF_002776525.5 of Piliocolobus tephrosceles. NCBI lineage: Eukaryota > Metazoa > Chordata > Mammalia > Primates > Cercopithecidae > Piliocolobus > Piliocolobus tephrosceles. The sequence goes on along the minus strand of NC_045436.1, from coordinate 115,660,285 downwards.
TAGATCTCTAAGAATTGCTTTATGAGTCTGGGTCCTTCTGTGTTGGTTGCATATATATTTAGGACAGTTATATCTTCTTGTTGAATTGAGCCCTTTACTATTATGTAATGCACTTCTTTGTCTTTTTTGATCTTTGTTGGTCTGTTTCATCAAAAATTAGAATTTCTATCCCTGCTTTTTTCTGTTTTCCATTTGCTTGGTAGATTTTTCTCCATTTCTTTATTTTGTGACTATCTGTGTCACTGCACGTGAGGTGGTTTGCTTGAAAACAGCATACGAATGGGTCTTGGTTATTTATCCAGCTCGCCACTGTGCACCTTTTAATTGGGGAATTTAACTCATTTACATTCAAGTTTAGTGTTGATATGTGTGGATTCGATTCTGTCATCATGTTTTCAGCTGGTTATTATTCAGACTTGTTTATGCCCAGAACAGTTCTTGATGTGGCTGCTTTATAGTGTCACTGGTTTGTGTACTTCAGTGTGTTTTTGTAACAGCTGATAATGGTCTTTTCTTTCCATATTTAGTGCTTCCTTCACATGCTCTTGTAGGGGAGGTCTGGTAGTAATGAATTCCCTCAGAATTTGCTTCTCTGAAAAGAATTTTGTTTCTCCTTCACTTATGAAGCTCAGTTTAGCCAGGGATAAAATTCTGGGTTAAAATTTCTTTTCTTTAAAAATGTTGAATATCAACACTCAGTCTCTTTTGGCTTGTATGGTTTCTGCTGATATGTCCACTGTTAGTCTGGTGGACTTCCCTTTGTAGTTGATGTGACCTTTTTCTCTAGCTGCTATGAACATTTTTTGCTTCATTTTGACTTTGAAGAATCTGATGATTATGTGTCTTGGAGTTCATCTTTTTGTGAAGTATCTTACTGAGGCATTTCATGAATTTGACTGTTGTCCTCTCTATCTATGTTGGAGATGTTCTTATGGATTATATCTAGAAACATATTTTTCAAGTTGGTTCCATTCTCTCCATCTTTTTAAGAGACACCAATGAGTTCACAGATTGGGTCTCTTTACATAATTCCATATTTCTCAGAGATTTTGTTTGATCCTTTTCATTATTTTTTTCTCTATTCTTGTCTGACTCTTATTTCAGAAAGCCAGTCTTCAAGCCCTGAGATTCTTTCCTCTCCTTGATCTATCATGCTATTAATACTTATGATTGCATTATGAAATTCTTGTAGTGAGTTTTCAGCTCCATCAGATTGGTTACATTGTTTTCTATACTGGACATTTTTGTTTGTCAGCTCCTGTATTGCTTTATTATGATTTGTAGCTTTCTTGAGTTGTGTTTCAGCATATTCCTATAGCTCAATGATCTTTCTTCTTAACCATATTCTGAGTTATATTTCTGTTGTTTAAGTCATTTCAGCCCTGTTCAGAACCCTTGCTGGAGAGCTGATATGGTTGCTTAGAGGAAGGAAGGCACTCTGGCTTTTTGAATTTGCAGAGTTCTTGCACTGATTCTTTCTCATATTTGTGGGCTTATCTTCCAGTGATGTTGGCTTAAGTGCAGGGCACTGGCGAGTGCAGGTCTGTGTGCCTTCTCTATGCCCTGCAAGTAGAAGTGGTTTCTCAGGGCAGAGAAGGATTTATTGTTCTCTCTGTGGTGTTAGCACAAGAACAGATCACTGGTGGGGCTGGGACTGGCTGTCTCTGTCCTGGGTGAGACTCAGTCTGTAATGGTGGTCACCACTGGGAGGGGTGTGGACCGCATGTATCCTTGTGTGCTAGCAGGACAAGGAAAGCAAAATCTGCCACCTGCAGGCAGGCACCAGGAAAGCAATGTGGGGAGTAGCAATGGATGTCAGGGAAGCTTCAGTATGCGGAGGGAGCACGCAGGCTGGTGTTTGGCTGTAGGGGCTGCTTTGCTGTAGCTCTTCACCAGTCAGGCATGAGTTTGCCAGTGCAGAAGCTATGGGGTGGGCCTCCAGGGCATGCAAGGCTTCCCTGCAAGCAGCTATAGTCAGTCAGGGCCCTGGGAGAGGTCAGCAGACCAAGAGGTGCTCAGATTGGACCAGCCCTATCTGATGGGCAAGACTGCCCCATAGAGTTTAGGACTTGACAGTTCCACTAGGGCTAAAGTCTCCTATAGGAGCAAGTCAGGCCTAGAGGGATGGCCATCACTGGCTGTGCTCTGCTACAGATACTCCTGCACCAAACCTTCTGGGCTCCACATCAGCTGACTTGTTGCCCCTACCACTTCCCTAAGCAACTCTCCCTGCCAACTCAAGTGTCTGTGATGGTAAAGAGATCTCCTCCTACTGGGTTTCCAGACACTTGTGGGGAAAGTAGGTTGCTCCTTACCAGTTCAACTCACCCATTCTCCTGGAGCCATTGGGAGCTAGGAAGGAGTCCGGGTGTGCTGTAGCCCCACGAAGGGTTCCCAGGTTTCTCCCCCTTCAGCCCAGCTTCTGTGTCTTCTATCCACCCATACTCTGTTCCTTCCCTCTGCAGATTTGTTAGGAGCATGCTAGTCATCTCAGTTCCTCAGTGGGAGCTGTTTGACCCAGCTGCATCTAGTCGGTCAACTTGCCCTCCCAATCTCTCCTTTTTAATATAGACATTTATTGCTATAATCTTGCCTCTTAGCACTGCTTTTGCTATATACCACAGGTTTTGGTATGTTGTATTTCCATCTTCATTGTTTTCATGGAATTTTTAAATTTTCAAATTTTCATTTTAACTGTTTTCTTTACTCAGTGGTCATTTAGGAGCATGTTGTTTAATTTCCATGTGTTTGTATTATTTCCAGTGTTTTCCTTCATAATGATTTTTAATTCTATTCCATTTTAATCTATAAGCTATTTGATGTGATTTTGACTTTTAACAATTTGTTGGGATGTATTTTGTGAGATAACATATGTTCCATTCTGGAGAATGTTCCATGTGCTGATAAAAAGAATGTATTTTGCTACTGTTGGAGAGCCTTCTGTAAAGGTCTCTTAGGTTCATATGACCTAAATATAGTTTAAATCCAATATTTATTTTTTGATGCTCCATCTAGATGATCTATGTAATGTTGATATGAAGTGGTAAAGACCCCACTATTATGTTTCCATCCTCTCTTTAGCACTAGTAATATTTGCGTTATTAATCTGTGTGCTCTAGTGTTGGGGATATATATAGTGTTACATATATAGTGATATATATATATATATATATATATATATATATATATATATTTAGAATTGTTATATTCTTTCACTGGATTAATTCCTTTGTCATATAATGATTATCTTCATCTTTTTTTTTTTTCTGTTCTCGACTAAAAGTCCATGTTACATAAATATAGCTACTCCTGCTCACTTTTTGTTTGCACTTATGTGGCATATGTTTTTTCATCTCTTTACTTTAATCTGTATGTGTCTTTACCAGTAAGGAGAGTTTCTTGTAAGTAGTATATAGTTGGATCATGCTTTTAATTTCATTCAGCCACTCTATATCTTTTAACTGAAGAATTTAATCCACTTGTGTTCAAGGTTATTATTGATATGTGAGGCCCTGTCAAATTGTTAATTGTTTTCTGGTTGTTTATACATTCTTTCATCCTTTATTTATCTCTTATATTTGGGAAGCATAGGAGACCCAAGGTCACACCATTGTAAAATCATCTCCATCTTAAAATTAGCAAGGCACATTCCTTGTCAGACATGACCGATGGTCATAGGATGTTTATGGCTGATGAAGGGGATTAATAATGCTGTAAGGACAAACTCCTACAACAAGAAAATGTTCAAGTGCCCTGATACTAGCAAGGCACATTCTTTGCCAGTCATGACCCATGGTCATAAGATGTTTACGTCTGATGAAATAGCTTAATACTTTCTGTAAGGACAAACTCCTACACCAACAAAATGTCCAGATGCTCTGACACATAAAGCAATATAATGCTTTCAACTTGCTGTTGTAAATGTTTTGTGACTGAATATTATCCTGCAACCATATTCATATTCCATCATACCTTTCTTTTATTGTTCATAAATGAAGATTGATTCATCCTTTCAATACTCAGTATGGAGAAGAAGTATGATACAGAGAGTTTAGAAGTGCAGTAATTGAAATAATCCAGTTTTACTGTGAGATGCCAGGTCTCCATGAGTCTTGTTTACCTTCTTTCTTCCCTTTAACTTTAAAAGGATCTAAAAAGCCACAGAAGTACTTATGTGAATGGATATAAAACTCACATCTGTGACAATATTACCTGTCAAGGAGATCAAATCCATTCAATTAATCTGCCATTTCTCAATGGTAAGACAGAGGGAAAATATTCTTAAAAGGTTTTAGTTTACATGATCACCAAAATGGCTGACGAGAAGCAGTTAGTGTGCACTACTTTCACAAAGAGAAGAAAAAGTGCTGAATAAATACTACATCTTCAATTGAAACACCCAGGTGGGCACACTAGGATTCGTCAAACAAACAACTCAACCCAAGGAGAACACAGAGGAGAAAGAATAGATGAATGCCTACTTGACAGTGGCATGGAGCCAGAGGAGGCTCCCCCACTACTGGAAAATGGTGAGAGAGTGAGAAACCCTGGGACATGCACTTGGTCCATAGACCTTTGCAAGTCCTGATCTCAGGAGATGCCCTTGTGAGCTCATCCCACCAAAACCTTCAGACTGATATGCAAAGCTATGGGAGTCTCAGCAGAGCCACTGCTGAAGCATAGTCAAAGTACCAAAAGCCTTTGGTCCCTAGGCATCCCAGCATTATTGGGCATCCCAGCATCCCAGCATCAGCTCTGGCAAAGGGGGAGGTTAGACTCCTTTATGCACATCCAGGAAAGAAGCCAAATCCAGGGGGTTGAGCAGCAACTGTTTACAGGCCTCACTTCCACTGCACCTCACAAGATGAGACCCACTGGCCTAGGACTCCAGCCTCTCACCACTGGGGTTCTGAGGCCAGTAGCAGCTCTGAACTTCCCCAGCACAGAGCTCCAGGGCGAGGGGGAAGCAACTTTCCTGTCTTGCAGCCCTCACTGTTGTTGTCTTCAGGCTCTGGAGAGCTTCCAGTGACTAGGGCTAGCGCAAACCCCCAGCAAAGCACAGTTGTCCCACAGAAAAATGGCCAGACTCCCATATTTATCCTCAGTGGATGGGAGCTCCCAACTCTCAGGTTGGTAGCAGCTCTGCATTTCCATGGGACAGAGCTCCTAAAGGGAGTGGTAGGCTGCCACCTTTGCTTTCTCACAGCACTCACTATTGTTGCCTTCAGGCTCCAGAGAGCATGTGGTGAAGAGGGACTGGCACGTAACCCCAGCACAGTGCAGCTGCTTCATTGAAAAGTGGCCAGACTCTTCTACATGCAGGTTCTCATGCCAACTTCTCCTTAACTGGTGAGGCCTCCTAACCTTAGACTCCAACAAGACCACCCTACCCCTACTTGAACACTTCAGTTGGAGGCATCTCAGCGTTTCTCTGAGGAGGATGTCTCAGAGTCAACCCACAACCTCTTGGCCATTGCAGCTGCATTAGTACCATCCTAACCAACCACCTTTGGGCTGGGGAAGGAACAAAGGGCCTAGTCACTTCACTGGCTCCTGAGCACTCCACAGCCACCATACTGAGAGGAGTTGAGTCTGTCTTCCCTGTGAGTCCCCAGCACCCACTCTTCAGCAGGCAGGGCCCCCTGCTCAGGTCCACAATTTAGATGTCCCACAAACAGCTGAGAATACCCACTGGTAGTGGCTCTGAATTTCCTGGGAAGGGCCTCCAAGGGGCAATCAATGTTCCTTTCTGCCACTGTCACAATGTTCTGTCTCTTCAGCTCACAGGCTGGGGAAGAAACAGTGAGCCTGAGGGCTTCACCTAAGCTTACAGTACACAGTAGTCACCATACAGAGAGGAATCCAGTCTCTCCTCCCTGTAAACCCTCAATCCCCAGGTTCCCAACAAGGGGGGTCCTCAGCTCAGGTTAGCAGTGCAGCCACTTCACCCCCTGCCTGAACATTCCCAGGAGCTGTGGCTATATGGTTCTCAGAGGTGGAGCTCCCAGAAGCGACTGAAAGCCCCTCTACCACTGCCACTGCAGTGGTACTGCCCTTGCCCTGGGGAATAAGCAAAGACCCTTATTCCTTCATCTACACCTTGAGCAAGCTTTAGTTGCCCTATGGAGAGGTTACTGGTCTGTCTCCCCTCTGTCCCTCCCACCCACTTGTCACAAGGTATGTCTCCCTGGTTTGGGCTCACAGTACAGCTGCCTCAACCCAGGTTGAAGGTTGGTCACAATGACTGATAGCAGCTCCATACCTCTCTGGGTGGAGCCCCACAAGATAAGTGAAAGACTTTCTATCACAACCACTGCTAAGTTCCTTTCACCTGTTACCTCTAAGCTTGGGAGGGAACACAAAGCCTGACATTGCCCCAGAGCTGAGATACGCAGCCCAGGAGTGTTAAATTGTCATCTTGAGCCAGCATTTAAGTAAGAGAGGAGCTCTCACTTTCAGCATGCTGAGAAGGAGCATGGCTATAGTCAAGAGGAAACACAGAGAAGCCACATGACTGAGAAAAATCTTACCTACTGGCGATTACACTAAGTACCACCTACCAGATTGCAGCCCAAAACTTCAACACCAAAAATAATTTGTTATTATACCTCCCTGTGATATCAATGACAGGAACTCAGCTAAAAATAAAGACCCTGCGAAAAGCTTTGGCCTTCTGAAAGCATCTAAAAAAGAAGTCTACTAGTGGTCCTCAATTTATACCAAGTTAAAGGTACACCCATCCACACAGATGAGAAAGAACAAATAAAAGAACTCTAGCAACTCAAAGAAGCCAGAGTGTCTTCCCTGCAAATGGCTATGCTAGTTTCTGAGCAAGGATTCTTCACTGGGCTGAAATGGTTGAAATGACAAAAATAGAAATCAGATTATGAATAAGAATGAAGATCATCAAGATTTGGGAGACCATTAAAATTCAATACAAAAAAAAATCTAACAATCACAATAAAATAATACAGGAGCTAATAGATTAAATCATATTTTTAGAAAGATCATCTGATAAAGCTGAAAAATACACTACAAGAATTTTGTAATGCAGTCACAAGTATTAGCAGCAGAATAGATGAAGTGGAGGAAAAAATCTCAGAGCTTGAAAGTTGACTCTGAAATAACTCAGTCAGCCAGAAATCAAGCAAAAAGAATAAAAAAGAATGAACAAAATATCACAGCGATATAGAATAATATGAAGAGACCAAATCTATGACTCATTGGTGTCCCCAAAAGAGCCAGAGAGAAAGCAAGAAACTTGGAAAACACATAATCTTGAGATTCTCAATATCAAAATAAAATTTAAAAAAGTTAAAGGCAGAGAGAGAGGTAAGGTCACCTACAAAGAGAATCCCATCAGGCTAACAGTGGACTTTTCAGCAGAAATTCTACAAGCCAGAAGAGATTGGGATCCCATATTCAACATTCTTAAAGAAAAAATTTCCAACCAAGAATTTCATATCCAACTAAACTAATCTTCATTAGTGAAAGAGAAATAGGATCCTTTTCAGACAAGCAATGTTGAGGGAATTAAGTACCACCAGGTCTGCCTAAGAAGAGGTACTGAAAGATGCTCTAAATATGGAAAGAATATACTCCTACTAGCCACTACAAAAACACACTTAAGTACACCGACCAGTGACACTGTAAAGCAAGCACACAAGTCTGCATAATAACCAGCCAAAAACATGGTGATGGGATCAAATCCATATATATTAACACTAACTTTTAATGTAAATGAGCTAAATGCCCTAATTAAAAGGCACAGAATGGCAAAAAACCATGGTTAAAGAACCATGGTTAAAGAACCATGACGTATTGGTATGCTGTCTTCAAGAGACACATCTCACATGCAGTGACACACATAGGTGCAAAATAAAGGCATGAAAAAAAATCTACCAAGCAAATGGAAAACAGAAAAAAAGCAGGGGCAGTAATCCTAATTTCAGGCAAAATAGAATTTCAGCCAACAAAAATCTAAAAAGACAAAGAAGGGTATACATAATGGTAAAAGATTCAATTCAACAAGAAGACGTAACTATCCTAAATACATATGCACCCAACACAAGACCACCCAGTTTGATAAAGTTCTTGGAGACCCACAAGGTGACCTAGATTGTCACACAATAATAGTGGGAGACTTCAATAATCCACTTACAGTATTAGAACATTGAGGCAGAAAATTGACAAAGATATTTAGGAGCTGAACTCAACACTTGACTAAACAGACTAAATAGACATCTAGAAAATTCTTCAACCAAAACAATGGAATATATATTCTTTTCCTTGCCACATGGCACATACTCTAAAATCAACTACACAATCAGACATAAAACAATCCTTAACATATTTAAAAAACTTGAAACAAAACCAACCACATTCTCAGACAATGGCACAATAAAAATAGAAATCAATACAAAGAAAATCACTCTAAACCAGAAAATTACATGGAAATTAAACAATCTGCTCCTGAATGACTTTGGAGTAAATAATGAAACTGAAGCAAAAATTAAGAAGTTCTTTAATAGTAATGAAAACAAAAATAAAACATACCAGAATATCTGGGGCACAGCTAAGACAGTATTAAGAGGCAAATTTATAGCACTAAATGCCTACATCAAAAAGTTAGAAAGATCTCGAACTAGCAAGCTAACGTTGCAGCCAGAAGAAATACAGAGGCAAGAGCAAATCAACCCCAGTGAGAGCAGAAGACAAGAAATAACCAAAATTAAAGCTGACCTGAAAGAAATTGAGACACAGAAAACCATACAATAGATCAAGAAATCGAGAAGTTGTTTTTTTTTGAAAACATTAATAAAATAGATACACCACTAGGTAGAGTAATAAGGAAGAAAAGATAGGAGACCCAAATAAATACAATTAGAATTAACAAAGGGTATATTACCACTGACCCTGCAGAAATACAGAAAGAAAAATCATACACTACTATGAACACTTCTATGCATACAAACTAGAAAATCTAGAAGAAATGAAATAAATTCCTGGACACATACACCCTCCCAAGACTAAATAAGGAAAAATGTTAATCCCTGAACATACCAATAATAAGTTCCAAAATCAAATCAGTAACAAAAAGTCAACCAATCAAAAAAAGTCAGGACCCAACAGATTCACAGCAGAATTCTACCACATGTGTAAAGAAAAGCCGTTACCATTTCTACCAAAATTATTCCAAAAATACTGACAAAGGAGCTCCTCTCTAGCTCATTTTATGAGGCCAGCATCAGTTGGATACCAAAACCTGATAGAGACACAACAAAAAAAGAAAACTTCAGGTCAATATCCTTGATGAACGTTGATACAAAAATCCTCAACAAAATACTGGCAAACCAAATCCAGCAGCACATCAAAAAGCTTATACAACATGATCAAGTAGGCTTTATCTTTGGGATAAAAGATGGGTCAACATATGAAAATCAATAAATGTGATTCATCACATAAGCAGAACTAAAGATAAAACCCACATGATTACTCCAATAGATGCAGAAACAACTTTTGATAAAATTCAATATCTTTTCATGCTAAAAACTCTCAATAAAATAGACATTGAAGGGACATACTTTAAAATAATAATAGCCATCTATGACAAACCCACAGTCAGCATTACACTGAATGAGCAAAAGCTGGAAGCATTCTCCTTTAAAACAAACACAACGATGCCCTGTCTTACCACTTGTAGTTAACATAGTATTGACCAGGCAACAGAAAGAATAAAAGGCATCCAAATAGGAAGAAAGAAAGTTAAACTATCCCTGTTTGTAGATGTCATGATTCTGTATCTAGAAAACTTCATCATCTTGGCACAAAACTCCTTCAGCTGATAAACAACTTCAGCAAAATCTCAGGATACAAAATCAATTGTGAAAATTATTAACATTCCCGTACATCAACAACAGTCAAGCTGAGAGCCAAATCAGGAGTACAATCCCACTCACAATTCCCACAAAAGAATAAAATGCCTATGAATACTATTAGATCTCTACACTTAGAATTACAAAACTCTGCTCAAAGAAATCAGAGATGGCACAAATGGAAAAACTTTCCATGCTCATTGTTAGGAAGAATCAATATTGTTAAAATGGCTGAACTGCTCAAAGCAATGTACAAATTCAATGTTATTTCTATCAAACTACCGATGACTTACTTCATAGAAAGAGGACAAACTGTTTTAAAATTTATGTAAAAGCTGAAAAGAGCCTGGATAGCCAAGGTAACCCTAAGCAAAAATAATAAAGCTAGAGGTAGCTTGTTGCCTAGCTTTAAATTATACTATAAGTCTATGTTAACCAAGACAGTCTGGTACTGGTTTAAAAAACAAAACAAAACATATAGACCAATGGAATAGAATAGAGAGCCAGAAATAGTGCTGCACATCTAAAATAATTGGATCATTGACAAACCTGATAAAACCAAGCAATGGTGAAATGACTCCCTATTCAATAAGTTGTACTGGGATAATTGGCAAACCATATGCAGAAGATCAAAACTGAACTCCTTCGTCAGACCAGATGGAAAAATCAACTCAAGATGAGTTAAAGACTTAAATATAAAACCTAAAACTATATAAACCCTGGAAGATAAAATTCAATACCATTCAGGAAATAGGAATGGGAAAAGATTTGTGACACACCAAAAACAATTGCAAGAAAAGCAAAAATTAACAAATGGGATCTAATTAAAATAAAGAGCTTTTGCACAGCAAAGAAATGAGCAACAGAGTAAATAGACATCATACAGAATAGGAGAAAATATTTGCAAACTGTGCATCCAGCAAAGGTCTAATATCCAGAATCTAAAAGGAACTTAAAGAAGTTTACTAGCAAAAGCCAAACAACTCCCTTAAAAAGCGGGTAAATGACATAAACAGACACTGTTCAAAAGAAGATATATATGTGGCTGAAAAGCATATGAAAAAAGGCTCAGCATCACTAAACATTAGAGAAATGAAAATCAAACCAACAATATGACACCATCTCACAGTAGTTCGAATGACTGTTATTAAAAAGTAAAAAAATAACTTTGATGTTAGATAGCCATAGCGAATACCTTTTTGCATTGTATTACCTGGATTCTTTCAGCCACCTATATCTAAATGTCGAAATCTCTTGCTAGACTTTGGAAATTTCCTTCTATTATTTCATTGAATAGGTTTTCTAATCTTTGTTTCTTCACCTTTAGTAATACTGATAATTTGTTTATCTTGTCATGTTATGTTGTTCCAAATGTCACAAAGGCTTTGCTCTTTCTTTTTTATTATTTTTTCTTTACTTTTGTCTGACTGGATTATTTCAAGAGACCTACCTTCAAGTTCTAAGATTCTTTGTTCTGCTTGATCTAGTCTGCTGTAGACCCTTTCAAATGTCTTTTGTATTCCCTTTAATGGATTCTTCAGTTCTAAACTTTTTATTTGGTTCTTATTGAAAATATCTATCTCTGATAAATTTCTCATTCATATTCTGAATTTTTAAAAGTTTCTTTGTATTATTTTTCAGAATTCTCTTGAATATCACTGAGATCCCTTAAAATCAATGTTTTTGGCCAGGCATTATGGCTCACACCTCAGTAATTTGGGAAGCTGAGGTGAGTGGATCTCTCAAACTCAGGAGTTTGAGACCAGCATACGTGACATGGTGAAACCCTACCTCTACAAAAAAAGAAAAAAAAAAAAAAATTAGCCAAGCATGATGGCACATGCCTGTAGTCCCAGATACTTGGGAGGCTGAGGTGAGAGGATTGCTTGAGTCCAGGAGTTGGAGGTTGCAGTGAGCTGAAATCACACTTCCGTACTCCAGCCCTGGGCAACACAGTGAGATCCTGTCTCAAAAAAAAAAAAAAAAAAAAAAAAAAATCAATATTTTGTAAAAAACAATATTTTGAATTCTTTATTGGGAAATGAAATTTTCTTTTTGATTAATATCTATTGGCCGGGCATGGTGGCTCATGCCTGTAATCCCAACACTTTGGGAATCCAAGGCATGCAGATCCCCTGAGGTCGGGAGTTCAAGACCAGCCTGGCCAACATGGTGAAACCCCATCTCTACTAAAAATACAAAAATTAGCTGGGCACAGTGGTACATGCCTGTAGTCCCAGCTACTTGGGAGGCTGAGACAGGAGAATTGCTTGAACCCAGGAAGTGGAGCTGCAGTGAACCGAGATTATGCCACTGCATTCCAGCCTGGGCAACAGAGTCATACTCCATCTCAGGGGGAAAAAAAAAAAGATCTATTGCTGGATAATTAATGTGTTCCTTTGGAGGTGTCGTATTTTCTTGCTTTTTCTGTTTCCAGCATGCCCACACTGATGTTCTCACATGTAGTATAACAGTTGCTTCTTCCTGTTTTGACATTTACTTTTAGTAGAGGAGGACTTTTTTTTTTTTTTTGAGACGGAGTCTTGCTCTGTCGCCCAGGCTGGAGTGCAGTGGCCGGATCTCAGCTCACTGCAAGCTCCACCTCCCGGGTTCACGCCATTCTCCTGCCTCAGCCTCCTGAGTAGCTGGGACTACAGGCGCCCGCCACCACGCCTGGCTAGTTTTTTTTTTTTTTATTTTTTAGTAGAGACGGGGTTTCACTGTGGTAGCCAGGATGGTCTCGATCTCCTGACCTCATGATCCACCCGTCTCGGCCTCCCAAAGTGCTGGGATTACAGGCTTGAGCCACCACGCCTGGCCGAGGAGGACTTTTTTCTGAAAATGTATCTATGGTATTCAGTGGGTAGGGCACTTTGGCTGTGATTCTGGGTACACAGTAACATAGTCTCTGGGTGATTTATTTGGTTGTAAACAACATTAGTAGTATTTGTGATTTCCTTCGTGAGTTAGGGTGCAGTCATTAATGGAGACTGGTGAAATTTTGCTGTGGACTAGTATGTTTTGTGGGCCAGTCTTTAGGCCACAGCAGTGGTAGCAGCTGGCTGAGTATGCCTACCTTTATGCCCTAGGGAAGTGGACACTGCTACATGTCTTGGTTTTTACCAGTGTGTTAATTCTTGGGCCTCTAGGCAGCATGCTTGGAGGTCAGTAGTGGCAATGGTAGATCAGTTGGTGGGCAGGTTCTCAGGCCTCTGGGCTGTTGGTGTGCTATGGGCCTTCAAAGTAGCACTGGAAAGAAGATTCTCTGGGTCCCTAGCAGTGTGTGTTGATGTTGGCAGTGGCTACAGTGGGCTGGGTGCACCAGTATCCAGGCCCACAGGATATCCATTTGGGAGGTAGGTGCCAGCTGAGGTGGTAGCAGCTAGGAGTTTAGACCACACCCCAGGCCCCTGGAAGAGTTACTTAAGTTCATAGGGTGGTGGATTGGGTTGGACAGTCTCCGGGACCCCAGGCTATGTGCTTTGGTGAAGAGGTGGGGGTGCGGCTAGGTTGGATAGCTTGTGCTCAGGCACCCTGATGGTGAGAGTAGGCACTAGCCATGGCGGGCAAGAGCAGAGCAATTCTCAGGTCCCAGGCAGAGTGTATGAGGATGGGTAGAAGCAGCTTTGTTGAGGTCTTGCCACTGAAGAGGGTGAGGCATCCCTTTGGTCACATCCTTGTGCTGGCAGATGGGGAACATGCAACCCTTCAAACCCTAGTCCTTATGGGATTTTCCTCCCCTACCCTGGCTTCAAGAGCCCTCATTCAGCTTGCAACCAAGTCCCAGGAGCAGCTTTCACTCACCTCATGACCCTACCTAAGATCACTCACTTCCTGGCATCAGTTGCTGCCTCTCAGGCCTAGCTCACTTCCTAGCCCTGGCAATGAGAGTGATCCCTACTTGCTCTCCTGTCCCAGCAGTGACAACCCAAGTTTTCATAATGCCCTAGTCCCAACTTCATGCTATGGCATGAAGTTGGCAGAAGCTAGTTGCTGTAGCCACTTAGGTCTCAGAAAGAATGTGGAACCTAGTGTGAGCTCCTTCCCTGGAGCAGTTCCATCCGGCAGTCTCCTGGCTGGTCTTCATGTTAGTTTCAGGGTTTGGGAGGGTCAAAGGGCTCTCTCATGGCGAGGATTATACTATTACACGGTAGGGATATGAACCGCTAGAAGTATATTACTTGCCCCTTCTCTGTGTTAGGAAGTCACTCCCAGCTCCCAGCCTATCCTGGGAAAGGAGGCTGCCTCTCCTTCCTCAGCTTTTAGTTTCTCCTGCTACTTCTCTGTTGAATTCCAGCATCATCTCTTGAATAATGTACTCATATTGTCACTGTCTATGTACTACTCTGGTTTTTCCAAGTGGAAGAGGCAGGCATAAAATGGTTTTAATCGGCCATCATAAACAACCCATTAACATTGTGGTTTTGGTATTTAATTTTCTTTTATTTGTTACTGTAGGTGGAAATTATCATCTTGGTCTATCATGTTAAAATTTTCTTAACTCGTTGTCTGCTTTTGATTGTGATTCTGAGCAAGGGAAGTTCATGTTGGTTGTGTTGTCAACAGGTTGCTTGCTAGCTCACAGATTGTGGCTGTCACTATTGCAAATCTTATACACTCTGGTGGTGAAACTCCAAGGAAAGGGAATAAAAGTCCTATTTACTTACTAGGTTCCAATTCTGAGTCCGAGTTCGTGCTGGGTCCTATTATAAGTGTGATGTATTCCTTCCAAGAGCCCTATGAAGTGGACCTTATTGTCCTTATTTTGCAGATAAGGAAACTGAGGAGTCTTGGAGTCACACAGAATCAAAGTTGAGATATAACCTAAACTTACTCAAAAGCTCACTGGGCTAATGCCAGCATCTACAGGACTCACAGGGAAAGAGCCATATGGAAAGAGGGAATAAGTATAAAACAGCTGCTTAAGTCCATTAATTGTGAACATGCTTGCTTTTTATCCAAGTCTTCCTAGCAATCAATGTATTTTCAGTCCTCTATTAAGTTTGCATTAGGAAGCAACTAGAATGTACATGACTGAAGTAGATGGGTAATGAATATAAATGGTAGCCCGAGCTGAAAAGGACTTAGAATCCCAACAGTCCAGACAACATCCTGTTTGGTGTGACATCTTTACCACAGAAACTATTTTTCATGGGTTTCCCAGAGATTCCAACCCTAGGTCAGGGATGGAGATTGAAATTGAAGGAAAACTACAGACCAGGAGATTTAACTATGCAGTTGGTCCTCAGCATCCTGGTCTTACTGACTCCCCATGCATCTTGTTTGGAGTGTGGACTCCAGTATGGACCATCAGAACCTAACTTTTTAATCAATGGACTAGATTAGTGCTTTAAAACTACACATCATGATCCATCAGTGGATTATAAAATCATTTTATAGAGTTATGGCCAACATCTTTTAAAAAGTGGAATATGGTAGGATAGGATAGGATAGAAAATAAAATATCAAGATGCATAGTACAAAGCAGGTGTAAGTATTGTATTGTAAACTTGTTTTATGTGTGCAGGAGTATATATGTATGTAAAGATGTAGAAAAACATGCATACATTCATATACACATAGACACAGTGAATATAAATATACACAGGACTATATATGTATAAGTGAATGCAATATCACATGAGTTAGCCATTTGTTCTCCAGCCAAGGAAAATATTTTATATTACCCTGGGACATGCTTTCATACTCTTAAAATTTGGACAGCAATGCTCCCTAACTAATAGCAATATAATTAAATAAATTACTAAGTGTTCTTCTTTATGGTATTTACAAATAAATACTTTATTAAAAGCTAGCAGTTCAACTTGCAAGGATATCAAATGACTAAGATTTTCAAAAATAAAAAATTGAGTGGTGAAATTACAGGTTATGAAAAATATTTTTATTTCATCTGTATTTTCTGCTCTTTGCAATAAATAAGAATTGCCTTTTATAAAGAGAAAAATATGGATATATATTTGAAACCAACTAAACCTTCAATGTTTTTTACATTACAGGAGAAGCTATTTTTACCACAGTCCTTAGAAGAAAAAAATGAAAAATTACAAAAATGCAGAACAGCTTCCAAGAACAAAATATTCTTTGGTGGTTTTGTTTTACTGATAGAGCCCATGACTAAGCAGTAAGTGTCTAGTTTGTGGACATTTTCTTACAACTAACAAGGAGTTTGAGTAAATTTAAACTTTATCACTCCATAACTGTTGAAACAACAGGGAGCTGCTGTGTGACTTGAGCTTTTCCCAGCAGAAAAGCCATCTTCCCATGCCCTTGCTGATAAAGGAGGCAACTTAAAAGTGTTCTCAGTATAGTTAGATCAAGGTAATTCTTAAGCAGTAATTTATGAGGCACCAGCATTCCAGCATTGATTGACTTTGGTCCTCATGATCATCTATGAAGTAGCCACTCATAATATCCCTGTTTCACAGATGAGAAAACTAAGGCACAGTGGGAAAGTGAGTGTGACACAGTGCAGACTGCCATGCTAAGGACTTTTGATCTTGAATGATTTATGCAGGGGAGTGAAATATTTCTATCTGTGTTTTGAATAAATAATATGGGTAGCAGTGCATAAGTTGTATCATAGGTGAAAAACACCAAGGGGGTGAAAATTAATTGAGAGACCATGCTTCACTCTCTCTCTCCATAGATATTCCAGCCCTGCAGAACTATGAACTATTGTCCAAACATGCAAAAGACCTAATTATCTAGTGTCCTTTTTACATAGTATTCATCTGGTGACAGTTCCTGTCTTCCCTTTGTCCCCCTGGAAAATTCCTACTCCCCCTTCAAGAGCTAGTTCATGGAACAGTTCCTGTCTGAAGAATTAGCTAACAGGCCACTTGCCTGTGTGAAAGGCAGAAGAATGTGAAAGCAAGAGCAGGGAGTTGGGAGTCAGACTTATCTGCTCAGCCTCTCGCAAGCTGTGTCCTCCCTGAGACTGTCAGCTCATCTCTATATTGGGAATAATGCTCTCTAACTTGCAATGTGGGTGTGGGAATTTTAGATGATATTCTGGCATTTCCTAAGCATCTATAAATTATGTTTATCCTAATTAGTTTGTCATCCTAAAAACCTACCCTTTCCACCACCAATGGCACCATGTTCTATTTTCTCTTAGGATTTTTATCCTGTGTCTACACAAACATTGTCACCTTGGATAAAAATCACATTAGCTCATGAGCAAAGGCTGCAGCCTTCTCACTCCTCAGCTAGACTCTGCCTTCTGACCCATTGTGGTAGGGTGAATAATGCCCCCCACCCTTGAGATCCCCATGCCCTACTCTCTGGAACCTATGAATATGTCGTTTAATGTGGCAAAAAACGTCTCCACAGATGTGTTAAATATCTAGAAATGGAAATGGTTTCTGGATTATCCAAGTGGTTCCAATGTATTCACAAGGCTCCTTATGAGAGGTAGGTAGAGTTAGAGACAGAAAGGTCAGAGGAGAGAGGGGAGATGTGACAATGGAAGCAGAGGTTGGAATGATACAGTTTGAAAATCAATTGGAGGGACCCTAAGCCAAAGAATGTAGATGCCTCTAGAAGCTGAGAAAGGAAAGGAAATAGATGCTCTTCTAGAGCCTTCAGAAGAAACGTAGTTATGATCATACTTTGAGTTTAGCATGTTCAACCCACTTGGGATTTGTGACCCCCCTAGAATTGCAAGATAATAAATTTGTATTGTTTAAGCCACTGAGTTTGTGTTAATTTGTTACAGAAGCCATAGATAACTAATATACCAACATTGCAACAACTTCCTTTCTCCCCAGAGTAGAGCAGTGCCTTCCTGAGGGACGAATAAAAACATCAGTATGTAGTACCTCTCCTCATTTCCTGAATTTGTGGGCATAAAAGCAGAGATTTATTTATTTACTTAATTTTTTTAAAAGCCCTAATATTTATTGACAAAGGTAATAATAATAGTCCAGGTAAATTGTAGCTATAAAGTACTGCAATCATGTAAATGCATGAATATGTATCAGCCAACACGTAACACTAAGCAAAACCAGTATTCAAACCTTCCTTCAAAATACTTTTTGCTTAAAATACCAGCATTTTTTTTCCATAAAATTATGTGTCAATACAATTTTTGCACTATTATTAAGAAGTATTTTGACTATACTACAATTTGATTTATTTTGTTTATTTAAAATCATAAGGATAACACAAATATCAGAGGTTCTTTCTCAGTTAGATTGAAACTGGAAAAAAAAAAAAAAAAAGCATATTACATAGCAAATGCATACACTTAGACAGCTAGTAGCTAACTCTCCAAAAGTTTCTTAACTATTTTCTTGTACAGTGGGGCTTGCAGGTCCAAGCAAATTTTCCTCCCATTCTTCAGCGTGGCTCTGGCAAGGAAAAGAGAAGAGATGTGACCTTCAGTCCTTAGGTTTGCAAATGGCATTAAAAAGGAGAGGGATGGGCAGAGGAGGCACGGAGCTGGGGCACTGAATGATGCAGTGCAAGGACTCACATCAGTTGGGCAGTGGGGCAGTGGGGTCCGGCCTTGATCACCTCCAGGCTGGTGATGTGCCTGGGACGGACCTGGGAGGTGGTCTTCACACACAGGCACTGCAGGTCCCCATCTTCTTCAGCTTCAGCTGAGGGGAAAAGGGAGGGGGTAAGAGAGGAGAGGGGACGGAATGGTGACTCCATGAGTAGCCAGAGGTACTTTAGGAACTTTCTCCACTACCTTCAGCCTTCTTTTCCTTAGCCGTAAATCATACCTCCCTCAGACAGAAGTTGTGCTGACCATGTGCGAGGTGCAGGTGCAGCGCCTGGCACTGTGCCCGGACAGTCAGCAGGCGCTCGGTTAAGTGTAGCTGCGATCATGATCCTAGAGGACTCCCCAGCCCCAGGGCTTCCCGGACTCCCCCTCGCCGCTGGCGGCCCTCACAGCCTTGCTTCTGCTCTCACCTCTGGCGAAGGCGACCACAACTGGCAGGAGCAGCAATCCCAGAAACAGCAGCACTGGGCGTGAGGCGCAGAACTGGGCTGCAGAGCTCATGTTGCCACAGAGTTTCCAGCAGGATCTTAGTACGATGGGAAAGTCGGGCTGCGTCTGCGTGGCCAGTGACTCCTGAGCCTCACCAGGCGCGTTTTATCGCTGGCTGTCCTTCCAGTCCGGAAGCCTGAAGTGGACAGCGAGGAACTGCGGTGAGGAAACTAAGATACTGCTGGGAAGTCTTGGGCTCTGGCCAGCTAAGATTACAAAAAAAAAGAAGAAAGAGGGAGAGAGGGAGAGAAGGAGAGAGAGAGAGAGAGAGAGAGAGAGAGAGAGAGAGAGAGAGAGAGAGAGAGAGAGAGAGAGAGAGAGAAAGGGGGAAAGGGGAAAGAGGGGGAAAGAGGAGGAAAGAGAGAAAGAAAGAGAAAGAGAAGAAAGGAAGAAAGAAGGAAAGAAAGAGAGAGAGAAAGAAAAGAGAGAAAGAAAGAAAGAAAGAAAGAAAGAAAGAAAGAAAGAAAGAAAGA
>NC_045436.1:115613819-115640908 GCF_002776525.5 Piliocolobus tephrosceles | reverse complement strand
AGAAAGAAAGAAAGAAAGAAAGAAAGAAAGAAAGAAAGAAAGAAAGAAAGAAAGAAAGAAAGAAAGAAAAGAAAGAAAGAAAAAGAAAAAAGAAAAGAAAGAGAAAGAAAGAAAGAAAGAAAAGGGCTCTGGGCAGCTGCCTTGGCTGGGACCTCCAACCTCAACTTACATACAAGCACATTTATAGAGTTAGAAATAGAACTTGAGTCAGAAGAGGATTTTTGTGTGTGTGTGTTGTATTAATAATAGAGTTCTCTGTTGTCATCATGCAACTTACACACTAGGCACCTTCCGGACCCTGACAGTTCTGTTTCCTTTCCAACCTCCCAGCTGCAACTACCAATGCTTACTACTGAGTTTGGTGGCTTTGTGTGTGAAGGGTGTGTTATTTGCAATTATTTTCTGCTGCTAGTAAGTTTAATTTGTTCTCTAGGCAATGACTCTTTTGAATTTCACCTGAATGTGGAAAAATTCTCTAGTCTCTAGAAGGGATTTACCAGGCTCCACCAACAATTACCCAGTATGCTGTGGGACGCAAGGTCTATTTTCCCATTACTTGTACTCTTGGAAAAATTGCGGAAGTAATATTTGAATGCATTCTTTTTGTAAAAGCTTAGTGCCTGGCTGTTTCTTCATTGTTTCCATGCTGAATAATAGTCCAGAAGAGAAGACAAGAAGAGTTTGCTAGGCTGTGTCTCCCAGTGCCTGCTGTGTCTTCAGCCAGTGCCAGTGACAGGGTGAGGTGGGCTGAACTGTTGGCGGGGAGCAGTGATGGTTTCTGCAAGAGGATTCAGGGCATCTGGGAGTTGAATGTGAGAATGATGGAAGGTGAGAGTGGAGGGGATGCAATAGAATCCCACACAGGAAAGGAGAAGAGATCCCTGTGAACTGTCTTCCCTTCTCTGAAAAAGAATGACTTTGGCCCTTTATTAGGGCAGGGTACACCCTCAACCCGAAGTCAGAGGTTTTCTGTCACACTGATTAACAGTGGTGAAGGGCGTCAGGAGACCACTGCATGGAAAAGCTGATATTCTAATACATGGTAGGACTGGACTTCTAGAGAAATATGCAATTTAATTGTTGAGTTAAGTAGTTTCTTCCTCCTACTGTCCCACCACCTGCCTTTTCAGCTGACTAAGACTTATTTATACTTCTGGAGTCGGATTAAGTATCAGTTCCTCAGAGGGGCCTTCTCTGACAACTCTATGCAATCATGTTCTCTTGCCTTTCTATCTTGCAGAACTCTGTTTTTCCTGTTTCTCACAGGTAACACACATGCACACACATGCACTCACACATATTACACAGAGATACATATGTGTGTGTGTGTATATGTGTGTATTTCATAGTGTTAAAAATGGTTTTGTTTCCTAAACTGGAAAACACTATGAAATCAGAGATTATAACATTTATCACTGTTTCAGTGCACTGGTATAGACTCAATTCAAAGTGCTACCTTAGCAAAGATGATAAGTTGAAAATGATGATGATGAAGTTTTAACATGCTTTAACATCCTTCAAGCAATTGAAGCATACATATATTAACATGTGTAATATATAATTGCAATTATTTGCCTACTTATCTGCCTCTCCTACAGCATAGTGATCTTTTCAAGTTCAATTCTCTGTGACTTATATACAGTAGTGCAGCACATAACAACATTTAGGTCAATAATAGACTGCATATATGACAGTGGTCCCTTAAGATTATAATGGAGCTGATAAATTTCTGTTGCCTAGTGATGTGATCCCTACTGCCTATGGTTGTAAAGTCATAGGAAGCAGTGTATTACTGACATGTTTGTGGGGATGCTGGTGTAAACAAACCCACTGCACTGCCAGTTCTATAAAGTGTATACCACATACAATTATGTATAGTACACAATACTTGATCAGAATAACAAACAGCTATGTTACTAGTTTATGTATTTACTACACTATACCTTTTATTATTATTTTAGAGTATACTCCTTCTACTAGTTACAGAAAAAACATTAACTGTGAAACAGTCTCAGACAGATCCTTCAGGAAGTATGAGTTGTCATCTTCTGTCTGTTATCATAGGAGATGGCAGCTCCATGTGTATGTATTATTGCCCATGAAGACCTTCTAGTGGGACAAAACAGGGAGTTGGAAGATAGTGATACTGATGATCCTGACTCCATGTAGGCCTAGGCTGATGTGAATTTTTGCATCTTAATTTTAACAGAAAAGTGTGAAAAATAAAAAATACAAAACAAAACAAACAACAATTAGCCAGGCTCTATGGCTCAAGGGTGTAATCCCAGCCTGAGAGGCTGAGGCAGGGGGATCACTTGAGACCAGGAGTTCGAAAGCAGCCTGGGAACCAAATGAGTCCCCTTCTCAATAACAGTTTTCAAAAATTAGCTGGGCATGATGGTGCACATCTGTAGTGAAGATCAAGGAAGATCACTTGAGCCCAAGAGTTTGAGGCTGTAGTGAGCTGTGATCATAGAGATGAGGACAGAGAAAGACCTCATCTCTAAAATAAATGAATGAATGAATGAATAAATAAATAAATAAATAGAAAACAAGGTTATAGAATGACGATATAAAGAAAAAACATTTTTGTACAGTTGTACAATGTATTTAAAGTGTTATTACAAAAGTCAAAATGTGTAAAAATTGAAAAGTTTATAAATAAAAACTTACAGTAATCTAAGGTTAATTTGTTGAAAAAAATATTTTTTAAAAATTTGGTGTAGCCTAAGTGTACAGTGTTTACAAAGCCTAAAGAAGTGTACAGTCATGTCCCAGGCACTCACGTTCACTCACCACTCACACTCCGACTCATCCAGAGAAATTTGCAGTCCTACAAACTCTATTTGTGGTAACTGCTCTATACAGGTGTACGATTTTACTCTTTTATACCATATTTTTACTTTATCTTTCTACATTTACATATGTTTAGATACACAAATACTTACCATTGTGTTACAACTTCCTACGGTATTCACCACAGTAAAATGCTGTGCAGGTTTCTAGCCTAGGAGCAATAGGCTATACCATATAGCCTAGGCTTGTAGTAGGCTATACCATTTGGGTTTGTGTAAGCACGCCCTGTGATGTTCACACAATGACAAAATCACCTAATGATGCATTTCTCAGAATGTATCCCAATTGTTGAGCAAAACATGACTGTATTTATGAACGCCCTGTATCCAACACAATGACTGTTGCAGAACATTTTGTAATTCATACATGTTTATTAATCTGAAACTTGAAGCCCCTTCTGAGTTAGCAGCAGAGAGAAAGAAGGGGAGGGATGATTTTGCATATGGATGGGCAACACACTGGGTTTGTACAATCTTACACCCAGATTTTAATGTTTGCAGTGTAAAGGAATCCAGGTGGCACCGAGTGGCAACTAAATTACTCTTTCCCTGCATGTAAACAGAATAACTCAATACATGCACACAAAAACAGAAGACATCTGCATCTCAGGAGGTATAAACATGGTGTCAACACTGTGCCATGTCTCAGGAGCTGGTCTTGTCAAGTTTCAGTGGGAAACCACCAGACATAATGAGTAAGATGCCTGATATTCTATAATTATTATAGTACATACAATATGCTATTTATGTATCAAGTTGTATTATGTATGTGAATAATACTACGTTATATGTAATGCAATCTCTTCATTAGAGAAAGAAGAGTTGAGGAAAGCACTGTGGTGTGGCAGTTAAGAGCACAATTTGAAATTCCCACTCTGTTACATACTTAGTTAGCTAAAAGTGGGCAAGTATTTTAAACTCTATAAACTTGATTTTTCTCTTCTGTAATGAGGGGGAGGATAATAATAATCATAAGAAATAATTACTAACATTTATATATGGCTTATTTGTGACATACATTATTTTAAATGCCTTAAATTTATTAACTCTTTTAATCCTTCCATAAACTCTATGAGGGAGGCAATATTATTATCCCCATTTTTCCAGAGGACGTGCTTTTAACCAGATCATATCTATCTTTTAAAAAATTGTTTAGTTCATGCATGCAAAACACTTAGTATTCCTGGCATATTAAAATGATTAATAAATTGGAACTATTATCATACTACATTGAGAATGACACAGATCATCAATTTAGTAACTTTTGTTGGTCATACTGTGAAATATCAAGTATACAAAAAAGGAAAATTAAAGTTTTTTTCCCCAGGAATCCTGTTAAAATTAATAATAGATGACAACAAATCAATAGCAAATTTTTATTTCATGTGAATATTTTTGTAAGAATAGTGTGGGTATAAATTTTAGGGTTTAAAAATGAATGAAAGTTCTGTTGATTAAAAAAGTAGAATTTAGAATTAAGAGTCTAGTAAGGTTGAAGTCCTATATTGTACTTATTTATAAGGCTTATTCTAATACTAGAATTGTAACTATATAGATATGTTAATTCATTTTCATCATGTATTTTTGTTCTACTAGTGGCAAATACATTCACTTTAAATTAACCACAGATTATAAGACTCATATTCACCAATTTATTATTTTAAGGTTTGATGGCTAAAATAAACATCAGAATAAACTTTCAGGGAGTATTTTAAATAAGACATCCTAGGACTAAGACACTGAGAGACTATATTAAGTTCCTAAATATATTAACAAAAACGTGTTGAGCAAATATTCTCTGCTGGGCTCCATGTGATTCCTATTATCATTGCCCATATGATATCTAATAATCTCCATGAATATGTCTAATAACCATAAAGCAGAGCAGGGAAAATCAACTAAGCTGTGTTTAAATAGAAATTTTTAAAGAAAAAAATGCAAAGCACAGTCCAATGTTTAGCCAATAATTAGAGAGTTGAAACCAAGCTTATTTATTTTCATCTTCCTTCTGCCATCTTTTAATCAACCTTCCCAGAATAAAATGTGATTTTTAAGACAGAATGAAACACATATCCAAATTTTAATACAGTAAGAATAGGTATCCCGAATAAATGAGAACTCTAGGAAATCAAGGCTTCAAAATTCTACCCTTCCTGGGAGTTAAAGAAGTTTGGTAGAAATGGAACAAATCAATCAGTGGATTCATCACCTGCCAATTTTTTCTGTACAATTTTCTTAATTCTGGGAGCGTCTGGGTCAAGGCAGATTTTCCTCCCATCCTTCAATGTGGCTCTGCAAGAGAGAACAGGGTTATCTGTTGATGTCCTGGCCTGAATATCAGAACTAATCCATAAGACTGGAGGAAACGAGTGCACATGCAGATGGAGGTAAAGGGTTTCCCTGATAAAGCAATAGCACAGAAACAGCAACTTACATCACTTCGACTTGGTTGCAATGGATTCCTTTCCCGATCACTTCCAAACTTTGGATGTTTTTGGGATGAATTCCAGAGGTTGTCTTCATACACAAGCAGCGCAGTTCAGTGTACAAGTCACTGTCTAGACTTTCCTCTAGGGTAGAAAACGTTACCTATTGGTGGCCATGAATATTTTCCTCAGGTCCCTTATTTGCAGATTGAGGGTAATTGTGCCTCTCTCATAAAGCTATTGTGAATATGATCTGTAAAGCTTTAGTAAAGTTCCCAGCAGAATGCCCAGCACACAAGAAGTGAGAAGTGACCCCCCTGTGTACCTCCTCCAATTGGAGTTGTTGATTTAATGGCACTCTCCAGCCCCAGAGGCACCAAGCTAGTCTTTCCCCCAGACACAGGTGTAGCAGAAACAGCAACAGGTGCAGGGAAGCAGGGCCTCTACCTTTGCCTTTCGCCAAGTTTCTCTTAGTTTTTCCTTCGGTGGAGGAAGCCAGAGCAGTCAGCAGCAGTGACAGAAGCAGCAGCACCTGCAGGGCATGAAGTGGTCTGGCACTGTTACAGGAAGGGGTGGTATCAAGTCTGAGGCTCATGGTGGAGAAGGCTGAGCTAGAGTTGTTTCCAGAGCCAGAAGACCGCTGAGTGAGGGTGAGTTACTGCCCACAAGTCTGCAGATAAGTGGCTTCCCATGCCCTGAAGATGTCATTTATATGCTCTCTCTCAAAGCCAGTAAGAAGGAAGAGGGAGGGAAGGAGGAAGTGAGGGTATGTGGTGATACACACATAAGCATTTGAAGCTGTGTCCAACCCAGAGAAAGACCAGAGAGGTCAAAATTGTTGCTAAGTTGCATATTATGCATCACTTCACATTCCTTCTGGCCTTTCTCAATACCTCTGTCTCTTACACATGTGTAAGAACTCCTTTCAAGAAGGTAAGAACTAGACTGAAATACTACATGTGTTTTCTTTGTGTGATTTATAACAATATGTCCTGCCATTTCTATGATGCAGTTTTTAGGCTTAATAAAAACTTTAGGAGCACCTGAAGGCACAAACATGTGGCCCTTGAAAGAGAAAGTTATCTTTCCTTGTTAGTGCCAAAGAAAGCAAATGTTCTTTTCATGGTTGTTGATAAATGGGACTGGTTATGAGCATGTGAATAAAATAAGAGCTAATTACCATCAAAGGTTGTCTTCGGATTTTAGGTTATTGGATTATTTCCACCTTCAATCTATATTATATTTTGTAATTTCATCCAGAAACTACAAACGAAACTCATCCTCCCTTGTATTACAAAATGAGCTACTTGTTTCTACCACCTAAGAATACCTAAAAAGCAGGACCCAGCATATTTATTTTTCTTTTTATTTATAACACAAAAATTATATAATTTATTGCAAAAGATTCATACACTGCAGATATATTTGAAATAAAACACAAATTTATCTTCATCATTTCTCCACATTCCTACTCTTCAGTGGTAAACATTGGTAACAATTTTGCATTAGTTTTCAATTCTATCTGCATTTATATGCACACATGTATATATATATATATATACAGTGAGACATGTTTAAGACATAGAGATACACATATACATAGAAGTATTGTATATGGATCACTATACAGCTGACTTTTATCCTTCAAAAAATTTGTTCAGTATCTTTTCATGCCATCTTAATGTAGTTTTCCCCCATCCTTCTTAATGACCACATGACATCCTATGGTAAGAACAATAGTTACTCAACCTTGCCTTGTTGGTGCCCTTCAGGGTGCTTCCAGTTTTGCCCTATTAGAAATTGTGCAAGAAATGCCTTACCAAGCAAAGTATTTGTTCCTGAATTCTCAGACCCAAATTAAATGTTTTGGTCTGAAATGCTTTAACCCTACAAAGATAGAGAGGTGGACCTACACATGACATGTTGGCTTTATGTTATCTTCTGGTTCTCTGTCCCATCTGTAACACTTGCTTCCTCAACTGAACCATACACTTTCGTAGGGAGTAGCATGTCCTGTGTTTCTTTGAATGTCTCATGTCTCCTATAACATGTAGGACACTTCAATACAAAGTAGGTCTTAAATAATTAATAAATCAATGAATTTGTATCACATGAAAGTTTGCCTATCTTTTCTAATCACCTACAATTCCAAGCCAAATTCAACAGGACCCAAAGCAACTATACTATTTATATTGATTTGGAAGCTTGTCAATAAAGAAGAGGCAGATACAAGTGGCCCTGGCAACAAGTTTTCTCCCTTTTGCAACTATGTATAAGTCTCACAGAATATTATTTAAATTTTCCATATTCTTTTTTTACTTTTCATATCTTTAAATTTTAGAAGAAATACTTAAAATACTAAATGTTCAAAATTATTCTCTATCAAAAGGATGAATATAGTAATTTTTTTAAATCGTGTTTTTGTTTTCAGCCAATTTTCCCTATTGTTTAATAGTTATCTACTATGTCTACTCAAGTTCTCAGGTCCTGCTTTTAAATGTGATATAACCTGCAGTCCACATTTGGCAATTTACTTTAGAAGTAAGCAGACTTCCAAATGAACTCGCCTTGGAAATGTTTCGTGACTTGATGGTGACATTCCACCTCTGAGTAAAGTATTTTATTATGAGTTCCTCAGGTGGTTGATATACTAATTAATGTAGAACCTACTGACACTAAATAGGACAATGATTGATTTATTTCTAAGTTTAGCTGAAACAAAAAGTTTGATTGATTGTTTTGCATGTAGACGTTTAGCCTGTATGCTGTAATCTGTAGGTAATGATTTTAACTTCGATACTGTACCCTCCCATGGAAAAGAAGACAACTCTCGTATAAAGAGTTTTTTTCTGCCTTATTTTAAGCTTTTCTATTATATAAAACCCTTGTAACTTGTGAAAGACTCTAAAACACCCCCAACTTTGTGGTTGTGTCTTCCCAGGTCTATCTTCCCATTTGGCTTTCAATAAACATGTATAAAATTATTCTGCCTCACTAAACTTAGTTTCAGTTGATGAATGTATGTCTTATTTTTCTCTACCCAATTTACTTTTTTCTTATAAATTATAGTTTAGCAGTAGAACATATTTAATTGAAATGATTTTTCTCCCTGTCTCGACACAGAAATTTCTGGTCTTAAGTAAGCTTAAAGGAAGGGTGTAAGCTGAGAATTCGTGGTCTTCTGAGAGTTGAGATGTGGAGTCAATTGCAGAGGTAAATTCAACAGGACACAAAATGAGGAGAGCAGACTTCTATTTCCTCCTGTGGGATAACTTTATAGGCTTTTGTCATTATTGAGTTTGAGATACTGTGAATTCTTAAGTCATATACATTTTCATTCAAACATAAGATCAAAGCCATTTCCAGAGCAAGATATAAAAGTTTTTTTTTTTTTTTAACACTATTCATAGTATATTTCATTTTCTGTTCAACCCCAAAATACATTGCTGAGAACGTTTATTGGCCTCACTGGACAACTTTTTCTTTCCCTACTTTAACGCTATCCAGATTTCTTTCCTTTTTCATTAGTAAGATTTCCTAAAAGTCCCTAATCTTTTTGAGGAAACTGTATGAAAAGTCTTCTAAAGTAATGATACTTTTGACTGGGTTGATACCAGGAAAAAGGTAGGCTCTTTCCTACCAGGAAACCAACTAGTGGGTTGACATCAGGAAAGAGGTGACTCCAGTATCATGGAGTCATTGCCTTAATCAACAAATGTGGCTTGTTGCAAAAAACGCATCATCAGCAAAATCCATGAGGCAGTAGTAACAGATTTCTTGAGTCATCAAAATGTCATAAGGATGTCAGCCAGCATTTGATACAAAACAATATTTTGCTAGTTTTTATTAATTCAAAAAATATTGGTTAAGCATCATTTGATTGAGCCTGAACTTCGTAACAGATTTTACAAAGTTCTCTTTGCGTGACTTGGTCATTTGATTATTTGTTTTTAAAAAATCAGGCCTAAAATATTTGTGTAAAGCAACAGGATATGAAAGATACTCTACTCTTGCTGCTATGATGACAACTGCCACCATTAACTGCTGTTACTGTCGTTTGCATCATTCCCTTCCATTTCCACGCTGAGAAACACAGTACAGATGATGATAAACTGAGTGTACAAAACTAGTTAAAAGATATTTTTAAATAACTTATTCAGTTAAAATCATACAGTCATACAAAATTATAGTTTAAATAAATGCTAGAATTAGAAAAGAGTTATTTTTTCCTTGTTTTTAAGATAACTTGGGAGCCATATTATTAACCTTACATTGTCATTGTGGGTTTGTGTATGTGTGTGTTGGGAGTGCTAAGTTATTTTAGCTCTTTTTTCTTTAAGTCATCTTATAAATAGCAGAGTCATGAAGGAAGCAAGCAAATTATCTAAGACTCAAAGCACGTTCTGTGTTAGCTATTTTAAAAGAAAATATCTAGAGACATTGGAGGACCACTATCTATAAAATTAAGACATAGATTACTTCTTCTCTGCCTCATACAGAACATTTTTAACACGCATTTCCCAAATCCTTCTTTCAAGTACGAAGGAAGTGGACTACCACCTACAAATCAATCATAAAAGCAATTGGTACCGAAAATGCTAAGGATAGTACAATTTTGAGTCTGTTTGTTAAAGTATCTTCATCAATAAATTTAAAAGACTATCCATCAAAAGTTTTTCTGTAAGTGCTGAAACCAAATGTGCTTACCGTATAACTGTGAGTTGACAAGAATTGTTCAGATGTTAATTGAGGTTTTACTGTATACTACTCAGAGGTGAAGCAAGGGGTGAAAATGGGAGGAGAGTGGGGAGGGTGAAGGAGTTGAGGGGAAGGTATCTTTCTAGGTGCCATTATATACAATACTTCCAAGCTTTGCAGGACTCAGAATTTGTGTTTTAAATTACATTGATTAATAACATTTGTTAAATCTCAAATGTATGCAAGTTACCTAGTTTCCTTACATACCCATTCATTAAGGAAATTCCAACATAATGTTCTAGAGCCTGCAAACACATTAAATTGTTAACAAATATCATTAATTCTCTTTTGTTGTGTAATAAGCCGACCTCATAGTTAGTGGCTTAAAATATTAATTTATTGTTTCTGATAATTCTGTATGTTAGCATGAGGTTCTTCTGCTAAGCTCACTTAAGTGAGTGCAGTCAGGAGCAGCTGAAGTGGCTGAAAGTAAAAAGTGGGACAATAGGGTGACGATAGTCAATGATGATTTAACTCTGCATTTTAAAACAACTCATAAAGAATGTAATTGGATTGTTCATAACCCAAAGGATAAATGCTTAATGGAATGGATACCGAATTCTCAATATGCTTATTTCACATTGCGTGCCTGTATCAAAACGTCTCATGTACCCCATAAATATAAACAGCTACTATGAACCCACAACATTTTTTTTAAGAAATAAGAAAAATAATAAAATAATTTAAAACAAAATTTTAATGGCTTGATTCACAGGAGGGGTAGTTGGTGTTGGCTGCTGGCTGCGATTTCTACTGGGGCACCTGGGTTCTTCTGCTACTCTTTTAAATATAATTATTTAACTTCTCACTAATAAGCAGAAATGAGGAATGGTGGGAGAGAAGGAGAACAGGCAAGGGGAGGGGAGGGAAGAGAAGAAGAAGGGAAAGCAGAGAAGGAAGAAAATAGAAAGGAAAAAAGCAGACAAGTCATGGCCCTTCCAACACCCTCCTCCTCTCATCCTTGTCTCCTCTAGTCTTCTGTCTTCTACTTCTTCCCCTCACCTCTTCTCCCGTTTCTTCCACTGTTCTTACTGGAAAATCTTTGTTCTGTGGAAAAACTGAGTATATTTGCAGCAGAAAACCTTAACTTAGACTGAGAGTTCCTCATCTTTGTAATTTCCAGATCATAAGGGTCCTGCAATGATAACAGGCATGTAAGAGGATTATCGATTAATATCAATAAGTTAATATTTGATTGATAAATATTTATACAAATACATCATATATTCTGATAGTTATTATGTAATTGACAGAAATATATAGAGAGTATATAGTTTACAGAATTTCTTTAAAAGACTCCAGTGGCTTGCTCCTATAATCCCAGCACTTTGGGAGGCCAAAGCAGGCGGTTTATTAGGTCAAGAGATCGAGACCATCCTGGCCAACATGGTGAAACCTTGTCTATACTAAAAATACAAAAAAATTAGCTGTGTGCAGTGGGGCGT
The DNA here is from genome assembly GCF_002776525.5 of Piliocolobus tephrosceles. Classification (NCBI taxonomy): domain Eukaryota; kingdom Metazoa; phylum Chordata; class Mammalia; order Primates; family Cercopithecidae; genus Piliocolobus; species Piliocolobus tephrosceles. The sequence continues at coordinate 115,629,424 of NC_045436.1, read as the reverse complement.
GCCTGTAGTCCCTGCTACTCTGGAGGCTGAGGCAGGAGAATCGCTTGAATCCGGGAAGCAGAGGTTGCAGTGAGCCCAGATCGTGCCACTGTACTCCAGCCTAGGCAACAGAGCGAGATTCTGTCTCAGAAAAAAAAAAAAAAAAAAAAAAAAGAAAGAAAAAGAAAAAAAGACTCATAGCATATTCAAATTTATACGAGCACATGCCAGTATAAACATGTGTAATATAATCCAACTGCAGTGTGAATGTATGTACATACATACTAATATGATCAATCTTCTTTCTTTCCTTTTCTTGTGTTTCATAAAAGAGCAATTTCATATAAATAACTATTGTTAGGTATTTATATAGTAAATTTGAGGGACAAGGGAAGTTGAAGCACTGATCAGGATTGGGATGAGACAACCTCATTTGTCATTTAGATAGGGAAATGTTAAGTATAAATACCTAAGAATATGTATTTAAATGAAATTGGTCTTTTAATTTTAGAGTGACAAGGGGACTTGTTTAGCATAGATCACTTGCATTTTGAATACCTTGTATGTGCTAGGCACTGTCCTAGGAATTGAGATGAAGTTGATAAGCATTGTCCCTGCTCTCATGAAGCTTACATGAAGCTAGAATAGAGAGACCCTAAACAGATGACCATAAACACATAGACTCAATAAACTCTACAGTAACTTTGGTGAGAAAACTTTATGAAGGAAAAGTACAGAGTGCTAGGAGAGGGTATAAAAGGGGTTTCTTCAAAGGTAGGAGTAAGGGTTGGAGAGGTTTTCTCAAGGAAGTAAAAGGCAAGCTATTCCAGAAGGAAGGATGGTAGTTACCCTGGTAAAAGTGAGGGGAGGTATTATAAATTGAGAGGATTGTACATGCCAAACCCCTTGTTGGACTACTGCTAGACAAGGAGAAAAGAGGGTAAGCAAGTTATAATTTAATTAAAACCAAGCACGGTGACTCTTGTCTGTGATCCCAGCATTTTGGAGGCTGAGGTGGGCCGATGACCTGAGGTCAGGATTTCAAGATCACCCAGGCCAACATGGTGAAATCCTGTCTACAAAAATACAAAAATTAGCTGGGCATGCTGGTAGGTGCCTGTGCTCCCACGTACTCAGGAGGTTGAGGTGGGAGAGTCACTTGAACCTGGGAGGTGGAAGTTGCAGTGAGCCGAGGTCATGCCATTGACCTCCAGCCTGGGCAGCAGAGCAAGACTCAGTCTCAAAAAAAAGAAAAACCAAAAAACAAACAAACAACAACAAAACAAACACCTATTATGAGCCAGGTTACTGAATTTAGAACAGTATCTGACAGCCTGAAGATCGGGATAACTTGTTAATTCATTAAGTCCTGCATTATGCTACATTGGGGATACAGAGGTAGATATAATATGGTTAATGCTCTGGGAGAGCTAGAGTGGATGAAGAAACCTATAAGTAAGAGCAATGCAGTATTTTTGTTGTAATTCAGATAATGAGATGTTATGGGAACATCAAGTTGGAAGCCATGAGCTCTGCCAAGGAAAACTCAAAGGAGGTATTACTTGAACTGAGTTCTTAAGGATGAGTAAGCCTCCTCTTATATGTAGGTAGTGGCCCTAGCAAATGCAAAGTCATGGGCCTAGGAAAGCACATGCCCAGTTAGGGAACTGAACACTTGACTAGAGTGAATTTGAGGGACAAGGGAAGTTGAAGTGCTGATCAGGAGTGGGATGAGACAGAAAGAACATCATCTGTCATACTTAGAAACCTTTATTTTATTTCTAGGAAACAATTTAGATAGGGAAGAATTTAGAGAAGGAAATTTTTGTGTTTTCCAAAGACCCCAGAGGCCATTGGGGCTGTGAAGGAATAACTGGAAGGGAACTGAGCTTGGAGAAAAGTTGAACCAAAGCGATGGTGTTGGGGAACGTCAGCCTTCTCTGCCAGGCAGAGAGGAGCAGAGTTAGTGTTTTAAATTATATAGAACTAAAGATAAGTAAAATGTATTGTAGCAGTATAGGAAGGAGAAACAATATGAGTGAAGTTTACAAATGTTTTAATGCTTATTCAAAGGACAAAATAAAGACTATGAACCAATGAGGCACATAATAAAAAAGTCAATTTTAATATAGTGAATGTAATACATATGTAATTCGTCATAACAAAATGGTCAAAACCTTTAAAAGACACACAACAGGCATCTAAAAATCTTAGCAATGCTAAATATATAATAAGTATATATTATATAGAAGTATATAATATATAAATACAAGTGCTTTTTACCAAGAAGTGTTTTATTTTTCTTGCAGTAGCTTTGTTAATTGCACAAAATTATGTTTTGTTTTTGCCATTTAAGTGTTATCACACAATGCTATTCCGAAAGACAAATGTTCATTAAAACCAAAGCAAAAATGGAAATTCACAAGCATTAATTACCTAGATTTGTCATTTAAAGGTTTAAAGAAAAAAGGGAGGAGCTTTCCTACAATCCTTTTCACAAGGGTCACATTTTCTCCTTAAAAGGGAAAGATTTCCAAACAAAGGTGAAATAGCTTAAACAGAAATATTTATAAACAGAAACTTTACAGCATTGTCAAGGATATTAAGACTACATTGACTAACCAGTTTCATTACTGCATCTTCCCCCACCTCCACCCTCAGTATGTCCCACCAGGACTAGAGCAGGCTTTGCATTCATATAGAAATGCTTCAAAATCTCAGTGAAGTGAACTGTGCTAAAAACCCGACAGGCATCTTCCCTGCCCTCCCCGCTGGTCTTCTGCAATCCTCTAACCCAAGTTCTACTCTGTGAAAGGGGCCGAAGCTGTGAGTGTGGAGGAACCATGCCCCACTGTGGCCACCTTATATATAATTTTGTTTTCCACCATAAATGCTGGCCTTCTGCAAATTATGATTTTGGAAAATGTAGCCCATGCAGAGGGATAAAAAATGGACATCCCTTGGACGACTTCTCCTTGTTTTTTTTTTCCCAACATTCCAAGCCCTCTCTGGTGCCCTGTCCAAAGAGAAATGCTAGGACCTCGAGGATGTCGCTATGTATTTTAAAAATTAAATGATAAATTTATATTCAAATTGTTTGGATACGTTTCCAAAACATTCAGCGTACAAGTCATTGTTAAGTTTGCCTTTATTTTAAAAACTGATAGAATACATTTCTATGTAAAGTAGCAGTCAGGAATGTGCCTGTTTTCTAGCTTCTTCATCTATCTAAAATATATATTTAGTTACCAGAATTATTGTACTCCTAATGAAATCGTTAATAAATAGCATGTAAAATCAAAGTTTAAAAGTAAATGATGGCAGTTTGCTATACTAAGAAGATAAAGGGCCGGGCGCGGTGGCTCAAGCCTGTAATCCCAGCACTTTGGGAGGCCGAGACGGGCGGATCACGAGGTCAGGAGATTGAGACCATCCTGGCTAACACGGTGAAACCCCGTCTCTACTAAAAAAAATACAAAAACTAGCCGGGCGAGGTGGCGGGCGCCTGTAGTCCCAGCTACTCGGGAGGCTGAGGCAGGAGAATGGCGTGAACCCGGGAGGCGGAGCTTGCAGTGAGCTGAGATCCGGCCACAGTACTCCATCCCGGTCGACAGAGTGACACTCTGCCTCAAAAAAAAAAAAAAAAAAAGAAGATAAAGAATGTCTAAAATCATAGGAAGATATTAGCCCTCATAGAACATAAACTTTTAGAAATTCTGAAAAAGGAAATATATTCTACATAGATAAGGTGCGATACACTCAGCTTTCTAAAACAAAATAATTTCATCGTATCCCAGGATCAAGAGTAAGGAAATTCTCTGACATACTCCCCAAGAAACATGAAAATATTTCCTATTTCTTAAAAAGGTGAAGATAATAGTGTATCTCCATCGACAGAATTCTTATGAAACATCATTTCCATATTAAATCCACAGCCTTCTCAGTTAATACCTTAAGGAATATTTCTTGGAGATATAATAGTCACCTTCAATTCAAGACACTTTGAAAGATTAATAACCAGTGATTCTTGGCTCACAGTATAGTCAATTGCCAAAATCTTCAATAGCATAGCAGATAAAATAACAGCAAATAGCAGAGGTACTATGCTAAACATTTTATTAGCTGAGCTGAAAGCTTAAGGGGCAAACATAGGTTTTCCTCACACTCTTCAAAGTGAGGAATCCAGGAAGAAAGCTAACTACTAGAAAAACAAATAAATCAACAAACAACAACAAAATCCTTCCTTCTTGTCTTCCCTGGGTCCAGAGACCTCCAGAAAACTGCTCTGCTGAAGACTGGGAAACGTTTCCATGCCTACTCATTTCTCTTCCTCAGTTGTCCTGGTTTTCACTGTTGAGAGAAAGATTATATTAGTTTAACCATTTTTCGCACTTCTTTCTACTCCACCCTGGTGTCAACACTCAGCGTTTATAATGCTTGGTAAAAAAGGAGTATACAAAATCAATACAAGCAATGGGGAAACACAAAGTATAACTAGGGACAGGATGTGTGTAACTGCTCAAGTAATTACATGTAAGATTGGTAATAAAGTTTTTCCCAGGACAATCCAGAAAAATGTTCCCAATTTAACAACCTTTTAATTCTAAGCGTGAAAAGTGTTACTTAAATAGTACAGAGAAGAAAGACCTTGTGAAGTCTATGGTCTCCCTAGATGAGATTTAAAAACCACAAAGATCAAAGTGACAAGTACCCGTCCAAAAGTTTCTGGATGACTTTCTTTAGAAAAGGGGCTTGTGGATCCAGACAAACTTCCGTCCCGTTCCTCAGGGAGGCTCTGAAGCAAAGAAAAGGGAGATACACTCGTGAGATAGCAAGGTTGAAGACCCAGGCTGCGGGACTTTCCTCTTGCCAAGGTCACAGTGGACAGAGCAGCACAGAACTTACACCACTTCCACCTGGGAGCACTGCGGGCCTATGGGGAACACCTGCAGATTACTGATCATTTGGGGTTGAACTCTCTGCGTGGTCTGTAAACAACTGCAACGCAGCTCTCTCAACGCAGCAGCGACAGGACCACCTGGGGAAGAAAGAGAGACATTTTTATAGGGCAGGTTGCTTGGTGAGTTCCCTGGAAGCCAGCTGCCCCGCAGAGGCTGGGGAGCACCCGCTGTGCCCCAGTGCGTCCCGCGTGCCAGGCGCTCTCACCCGTGCTGAGGGGCCCTGGCGGCGTCAACAGCAGCAGCAGCGCGAGCAGCGTGCACAAGGAGCCCAAAGGACCCAGGACCGGGGCCGCGTGGCTGGGCAGCAGGCTCATAGTGGTCACAGAGCGCTGTGAGCAGTCGCGGGTTCCTGAACTGAGTGGAGGAGCAGAGATTGGAGGATCCGGAGCACTGATGCTTCCTAGTGCGTTTTGCACTCCTTTTATCTACATTCATCTCTCCCCACTGACAGGAAACTCAAGCTTTGGGATGCTGAGGAAATTCCCTGAATTCAGGGGGCAGTGTGGAGAGAAGAGGTTGGGGGAGGGGGGCTGACAGTGGAGAGGGTGGCCTGGAGGAGCTGCGGGCACCTCTACCTAGAGGGACATTCTAGACCTGCTCCGCCGTGGAGGGAGCTGTGGCTCCAGCCAGAAGGGAGCACTGATTTAACAGGGCCTCAAGCCCTGGGCCTGAGGGGGCTAGGGATGCTGGCCTTTCTGAGGCAGGCAGCCCTCAGGGAGATGCTGCTCCTCTCCTTCTTGAGAGAAAAGGTGGAACCAAAGTAGCAGGAGCCTTGATTTGAGATAAATTTCTGAAAGTCAATCCTTTCTAATTATTATTACTATTAATCCAGGAAATGTTATGCATGTTTGAATTGCTCTAAATTGAAAGTCCTTCCTGTCTTCCTTGCAGGCAGGTTATTCTAGCTTTCTTGAATGACTTTATGATTCTCTGGACTTCAGCCAGGTTTGGAAGCCAAGATAACATGATAACAAGAGACCCTTGTCTCTTGCCACTTGAAGTCAGTGGCCTGAAAGGACCACCACTGAATTCTGTTGACTCCCCCACAGATCACCTTCTTTGGCGAGTAAGTCTGCTTACTGAGAATTCTGTACTTGTAGTATAGCAAGTATATGTGTGTCCAGGTGGTTAAACAAAAATCTTCCAAAATTACCCAGCAAAATGCCACGGAAGATACCTTGCTGTTGGCAGTTGCTATGCTATTGAATTGGAAAAGGTTTTGGTCTTCTTGGGGCTGAGATGTAGTATGGTGAGCACAGGCTAAAGCTTGCTAGGGATCCCAGGCCTGCCCCAGCTCTGGACCCACCCCCAGGTGTGTATTTGACACCATTTGGAGATGCTGTGAGAGGCTGAGTTTGGGGGGCTCATGTGAAAGCTTCTTGTAGGGGTTTGTATCAATTTGGCAGCACTTCAACACCCAGTCTGTTTTCCCTCAAACAACTTCATGGGGGGAGTAATGCTCCCCACAGGCTTCTGGAACTCTTGAATTTCATGATTACTGGTGATCAAGGCTGTTCCCACAGGCCTAATCTAGTCCCCAGTGAGCCCTGCACTGCTGCCTGAAATTGAAGGGTGAAGTAACTTCCAGCTTCCTCTCCCTCTCTCCTTCAGTTATCTGAGGAGGAGTTAAAGCACTAAAGGTTTAAGGGTCTTCCACTGTCTTGTTCCATGCAGGAATGGCCATGGTATTGGAATGACTCGGCTTGCTTTCATGGAAATCAAACTCGTTCCTCTTGTGGCTGGTTCTCAAGACCCTTGCCCTCATGGCAGAGCAAAGGTAATCAGTAAACGTGATGGCAATGAGAAACCAGTCATGAAACACAACTCTTTCCCTTGTCTCCTATGATTCCGAGAATTTTATTAACTCCTCCATCCATCACCTCCATTAGTGAGCAAGAAAGAGGTGTCATAGACCTTTACAACTTTCATTCTGGAAGGAAACTTCAGAAATTCACTGGCTGAGTAAGGTTGGGTGGTATGGGCCTTACTCTGTGGGAAACCAAATGAGAAGTCCTCACAGCTTCCTGACATCATCAGCATCATACCTGACTCGGCAAATGGAATTCTTCATTTTTCTGGGGAGTGGTGATCTGTAGAAAACAGCCTGCAGATTTAGTCTATTGACAGTTTAGAGATTAGAGTGTATCTAGAGACACAAGTGAAGCCTTGGTGAAGTGATAAGGCTTCAAAAAATCTTGGGCAATTAAATTCAACTTAACCACAGGGAATAAACCATAGGATAAGACTTTGCTTAAAAACAACCAGTTTGATTACATAGGCTATTGACTTTTAAACTGCGTGTGTGTGTGTGTGTGTGTTTGTGTGTGTGTATAGGTTAGTTCTAAATAAGCTATTTTAAACATAAGTGAACATATGAATTTGTTTTTGGCACCAAATGGTGAAATCTGAGACGGATCATGATACAAGATTGCCAGTTCCTCCTGATGGTCTTATAAATGTATATATCTCACCTGGTTTGCACTCTGAATCAATTCACTGTAGCTTGTTTATGGAACACAAGAAGAAAAACAATACTTCTGTAGCTGAGAAGGAGGTGACAGAAAGTCCCCAGTAGAAGTGGGCTGTTGGGTTGCCCAACCTAATCAGGAAGCAATATGTCACGTAAACTGGCTTCCCATGGAAATCACTCTGGCCCACTGCCTGTGTCTGGCTCCTATACAGGCATATTGGATGTTGGTTTGTACAAACGTGGATGGTCCAAAGGTCCTCTGAGGTTGAGTATGACAGCACCAAGAACTACTGAAGACACAGCACTTTAACAGTAGTTGCTTCTTTATCATCAATTTAAACAAAAGCCATTTGTTTTACCTGCACTATATCCAGGTGGCAGAGAAAAACTCTGTTATTTTTGTTCCCAACTAAAATAAAAGAATTCATCCAATGATATCAGCATCCTGATAGCCTGAAGGCTGAACTGTCTGTCTAAAGCAATCCTCTTTTAGTCGTTCTTCCACGGTATAATATAATATAAACTAACATAGTATAAATGATTTTTGCCTTCCAAAACACTTTCATGTTCATTATTGCTTAAGCCTCACATTGATTCTCAGAGAAGAGAAATTTTTTTCCCATTTTGCAGCTTGGCAAAGTAAGTAGAGCATGAGTTAAGTAGTAGAAAATCCAGCACTGGCAGTCAAGCACCAGAGACTCTGCCCCAGTAATTTTTAATGGTTTCCAGATTACAAACCACTTTCTTCACAGTTGCTGGCAAATAACCCCCAGTAGCTCTCCACAATTGGCTTACCATTTTATTGTGTTTCACAACAACCATATTTTAAGCTGTTGAGATCCTCAATCCTTCCACTCCTGTCTTTGAGATTGCAGTAATATCAAGGGTCCTAGAGGCTTCCACGTTATCCCACCTGAAACCGTGCCCTGCTTTCTAAATCCCTCACTGTCTTCCAGGTAGATTCAAAGTCCTTTCTTCTTTGAAAAGGCTTATTCTGACAAGGTCATTTGTAGGGTATTCCTTCCACTTTTGCTCTTTGAACCTCTAGTATATTTGTAATAATTATCTCATAAGGCAGAGTTTAATTCTTCCTTAATTTTGCCTTTGTCTTCCTCAAGTCAACTATAAACTCCTTAAAGTCAGTGATGATGTCCTGCATTTCTCACATAACCTCCCATAATTTCTTAGTGTAGCAGCGAGCATTCTGTGAATACTTGCTGATGAATGTTCATAATACCTTTTTTCTTTTTTAATTTTACAGTGTTCTTTAGCTTATAAGTAGGTATTAAAGAGGAAAGGAGAGGGCTGTTTACTGTTGTTAACTCCTCTGTTTTTCTAAACTTTACAATATTGAATTGGTTGTCTCCTACGTGGGAAATTATTTCCTGGTTATTCTTAGAGAAAGTTAGAATGATATTAATATTTTCCTTCTTTGGAATCCAAACTTTCAGAAGAATGTTCAGAACCCAGAAAGACATTTTATATTAAAAGAAATACAATTACACAACTAAAGTATTGACCAAATAACATAGTTTCTATGACTTTGAGATTGTAGGATATAAATGACAAGGGGAAATTCTGATTATGTTATAATGTGATGAATGTTAACACTGTGCGTATGTCATTCCCAATTGATCTTTTCCAACAAACCCGAGAAAAATTTAATTATGTGATTTAGTATTTGACATAGGCCTTTTCAAATGTTATTCTAAGGTTCTATAATTTTAAAATATCCACTGTTCTTTATATTACCTTTAAGAAATCCTATACAATTGCAGTAAGTAAGGATGTGAGCACTTTGGTATCAGGTTAAGCATATCAAGGGTATCAGTATAAGGAAGGCAATAAGAGTTTAAGTGCAGGATACAGTTACTTGTATGCAAAAGAACAGAAAAAAGGTAGTAACTCTCTGGTTTATGTTGCAATGTAAATGCAGTTTGCCTGTCTCCTTCTAAAGGGGCCTGGCAGTCCAATGAAGAAGCAGCAGCATTCAGGACATAACACTGCTTCAAAGTCGCTTCACTTTTGCTTTGAAATGTCAGGAATATTTTCTTTCCTTTGGCCAACTATCTAATTTCCCTTGCTGCCCATTTCAGGTAACATCTGTTGGAGGAGCAAATCAGTGAACCCTGACTGGGTCTATACCGAGCTAAATTCCAAATAATCATAGCTGGGTTTTTCTTTCCCACCTTCTGTGTGGATGGGGCGGCTAGTTTTCTGTTGTACAACTGTGCAGACCTCAGAAAAGTTTTTGTTGACAAAAAGAGTTGATACATGGGGGAAAAAAAAGATGAGAATGTAAGTTTTAAATGTTTCTGAAAGCCTTGAGCTTCTCAGAAACAGGACATCTTCATTACTTTCTTCAGAAATTTGTTCTGGGCTAAGTGAGCTTTTTAAGTAAGCACTTTTTAACGTCAGATATTTTAAATAACTTGGAGAAGGCATTTCTATGATACTACAAAAGTCCTTTATGGAAACTGGATTTCTAATATTGTGTTTAAGAATGCTCATTTGAAATATTGTTTCTGATCACTATTAACATCACAACTTGTATTTGTTTTAGCAGAGTATTATCTTTTGCATAACTTCACAATATATTCAGTTATTATTTACTACGTAGTAGAACCTCATCATTGCTGTTTTAATAGTAATAATTGTAATGTATTTGTATATGTTTGATTTATGTACTTCCTAGACAGTCAAAACCATCTGTTTTCCTTCCTCGTCACTGCTTGAAAAACCTTTGAAGAGTTTCTGATGCACATTTAAAAGTATTATTTCAGATGAAAGAGAATTCATGATGTTAGACCTACCTCAAAAGTTTTAAGTTTGTTCTTAAGTCACTTTCAGATAAGTTAACAATCTCGGAATAATTTACCATACCTATTGTAGTTACTAGAAAAGGGCACCTTTGTGATAATGAAACAGAAATCCTTTCATTCCTGGAATTTCCTGTTGAGAGTGTAGAGTTTTCTGAGCAATATGTAACACTGGTTAGTTATGCAATATGTTGAATTTTACTTCCAGCTTTGTTTAAAAAGGGTGTGAGAGGCTTTGATCAACAGGAATGTGAAGTCAAAGTTATGTGTGGCATCATCTTACCACCTGTCACATGAATAAACCGGGATTCATAAGTAAAAAAAGAAAGAAAGAAAGAAAGAAAGAAAGAAAGAAAGAAAGAAAGAAAGAAAGAAAGAAAGAAAGAAAGAAAGAAAGAAAAACTAGCAAAGACCTAACATTTGATAAGGATGCAAAACAATATTTGTGAACTTAAAGGACAAACACACAGGCACACCAGCACCACCACAATCCCCATCACCGATTCAACAAAACAAAGATGAATAAAAATTGAGAATAGAACGTGTCTTATAGTTGATATTTTGCCATCAAATTTTCATTAAGTCTGATTATGAATTCCCAGTGAATAACTGCTTTCATGCACATTTAAAATGTTCTTTTTGTAAGAATTGGGAATTAAGGAATTGCTCACACTGACAAAAAAGATGTTGCAATGCCAAACCAAAAGTCACAAAATCCTAGAAATTCTGTCTAATGTTCGACCATGAGTTTCTTACTAGCCACTCTGGATTTTAAAGCATGACTTCCTCTGGAGAATAAATTGACCAAATTGCTTTAACAAAATCTTTTATTTTGAATCATTTCAGTTTCCAAAACATTCAGCGTTAGTAAATCAGACTGGGAGTCATTTCATTTGGAACAGAATGTCCCTTGGAAAGAGTTTTGGGATTTTTCTCTAATTTAAATTTGAGGCCAGACTGATGAATGCTATGACCAGGGATTGTGTCATAGAACAGAGAAATATAGTAATGACTTACATATTAGAAATAGACCACAAGCTAGTATCTGTCACAATGTTGCTATATAAAAGATAGTTCTCCGTAATAAATGAAAGTTGTGAAAGTTTCATATTGAACTATATCTACTCAGCTTTCTGTGATGGTTTGAAATTGAAATCATTACTTTAATTGAAGCAATACCTAGAAAAAAATGGTTCCTTCAGTCATCCATGGATACTTCTTTTATCCGAATTTAAGTCATTCTGCTGCCACAAACTTTCTGTAGGATCATAAACAATTTGCTATTTATTTAAATGAAAATACTAATATCAGCTTTCTTCCCCATAAAACTATTCACAGGAACAGAAAGGATAGCTGTGAAAACTGTAAAAAATATTTTTTCTTTTTTTATGTTTTACATTGGTATAAAATTTACATAGTGATATGTACATATCTTAAATGTATATTTCAATGAGTTTTGAAACTGTAACTAGCTAATCAAGAGAACATTTTCATTTTTTTTTTTCAGAAAATCCATGCTCTTTTCCATTCATTCTCTTCTCCAGAGGAAATTGCTTTTCTGATATTTAGTTTTGCCTACTCTTGAATTTTTAAAAATGGAATCATCCAATGCGTACTCTTTTATGTCTGGCTTTTTTGTGTTCAACTTAATGTCTGTCAGATTCACACATGTTATTGTGAATATTAGTAGTATATTTCTTTGTATTCAATTAAATATTCATTCAATAATTCAAATGAAGTATTCAATTGTAGAAGTATAACCAGGTTTCTTTATTCATTCATCTGTGGATGGACAATCAAGTCATTGTCAGTAGTTTGGCTATCATGAAGTGGCTGTAAACATTATTTTAGAAATCTTTTTGCATGTCATAGGGAAAAGATTGCCATAAAATTATTGTCACTCTTCCTATTGAGATGTGGTATCTATGTTTCATATCCTTGAATCTGAACTGGTCCTGTGGCTGGTTTTGATTGATAGAATTTGGAAGAACTGATGCTGTGTAACTTGTGAAAAGAGATCTGCAGCTTCCACCTTGGTCTTTTGGAATGATTCTTCTTGGAACTCAACCTCTATGCTTTGAGAAGCCTGAGCTATGTGTAGAGGCCACATGGAAGAGAACCAAGGCACTCCAGCTGATAGGCCTCACTGGGCTCCCAGCTGACAGCCAGCACCAACCTGCAACCATGTAAGCTATCCTCTTGTACTTTCCAACCCAGTCACATTTCAGATGCCTGCAACTCCAGCCACATGGAGCAAAAGATCCAGAGAGATGAGTCCAGTCCCCTATCAACCCAGATAATCCTGAGGCAATAAATAGCTATTGTTTTAACTCACTAAGCTTTGAGATCATTTTTTACACAGGAACAATCAAATTATTTATTTTCACTTCTTGTGGCTAAGTATTAGGAGTAGAACTGCTGGACCATACAATATGTGTATATGAATCTTTACAGAAAATTACCAAATTATTACCAAAGGTAGTTTTACCTTTTCATGCACCCACTAACAAAGTAAGAGTGCTCTGGTCTCTCCATATCTTCATCATAACTCTTTTTAAATTCTTAGCTACTGGCAGTTTTTCATGCTATCCCATTGGGTTTTTAATGATTATTTCATGATTACTAATAATGTTGATAACTTTTCCTTGTGTTTAATTATCATTTGTAAATCTTCCTTTGTGAAATCTATTTAAAAATCTTTTGTCTATCTTGTTGTAAAATGAGTTTTTGCCATGTTATATTTGTTTGTCGGAGTTCGTGTATATTCTAGATACAAGTCCTTTCATTGATAGATAAATATATTGTGATTCTTTTTCTCTTTCTTTTCCTTTTTTTTTTTTTTTGAAATGATGGAGTATCGCTCTGTCGCCCAGGCTGGAATGCAGTGGGGCAATCTCGGCTCACTGCAAGCTTCACCTCCTGGATTCATGCCATTCTCCTGCCTCAGCCTCCTGAGTAACTGGTACTACAGGCATCCGCCAGCATGCCCAGCTAATTTTCTGTATTTTTAGTAGAGATGGGGTTTCACTGTGTTAGTCAGGAAGGTGTCAATCTCCTGACCTCATGATCCCTCCCAGAGTGCTGGGATTACAGGTGTGAGGTACCGCCCACAGCCCTTGTGATTTTTTAGTCTATAGTTTGACTTTTTATTTTCTTAAGAATGTCTTTGAGGAGGAGAAAGTTTGAATTCTGATGAAGTCAAACTTATCAGTTTTTTAAATGATTAATCATATTTTATGTTTGTCCTCTCTGATAAATTATTGTCTACCTCCAAGGTTGAAAAATATTCCCTTATAAGTTTTTTTAAAGTTTTTGTTTAGCTTTTTTTTTTTTTTGAGACGGAGTCTTGCTCTGTTGCCCAGGCTGGAGTGCAGTGGAGCGATCTCGGCTCACTGAAAGCTCCACCTCCGGGTTCACGCCATTCTCCTGCCTCAGCCTCCCGAGTAGCTGGGACTACAGGCGCTCGTCACCCCGCCTGGCTAATTTTTTGTATTTTTATAGAGACAGGGTTTCACCGCATTAGACAGGATGGTCTGGATCTCCTCACCTTGTGATCCGCCCGCCTCGGCCTCCCAGAGTGCTGGGATTACAGGTTTGAGCCACCGCGCCTGGCCTTGTTTAGCTTTTATATTCATATATATAGGCCATATTGAAGTAATGTTTTATGAATGGTCCAAAATATTAATTGTGATACATTGTTCCATTTTATAGTATAACTATCCAATTATTATAACAAGATTTTTGAAAACTTTTCTCACTAAATTTACTCAGAACCATTACCAAAATTCAATGATGGCATACATGTGTGTCTATTTCTAGACTTTACTTGATTTCATGGGTCTATTTGTCTCTTCTTATGCCAAATGTCCTTATTAATCTAGCTTTATAGTAAGTCTTGAAATCAGATAGTGCATCAGCTAACGGCTGTAGCATTGGTCAGTTTGAATGCTTTCTTTCTATCTTTAGCTTTTAAAATGGCTTCCTTCCTTTAACGTCATATCATATTGAATGGAGCATCTAGAATCTCCATTTTGAAGCATATGTCTGTAGGCAGCCATAGCCCCTAAATAAATCTTTAAAAAAAAAAAAAAAGCAAACATCAAATCCAAGCCAATCACAGCATTATAGCATTATTACAGGCATTGCAAGTGTAATAGGTTAACATATATGTGCTTGTAGGAATGAGGTGTTACCACTCTTGTAGTTTAAAATGGTCAGAGAGAACTCCAGTTAGTTTCTGTTTAGTACCACCAAGTACATGTTCAGCATTTCCTTTTATAACTACTATTGCCTCCTTAAGATTATACTTTTTATATTGAGGAAACTGTACAGGCAAACCTTGTTTTATTGTGCTTAGCCTTATTGCACTTCACAGACATTGCATTTTGTACATGTTGAAGCTTTGTGGCATATCCGGAGAACCCGCTCCCGATGGTTACGTGAGTTCTTTTCTATTTCCTAGATGTCTCGGCTGGTTTGAGAAATAAAGGGAAAGAATACGAGAGAGAGAAATTGAAAGCTGGATGTCCGGGGAGACATCACATGTTGGCAGGATCCGTGATGTTCCCCGATCCATAAAACCAGCAAGCCTTTACTAGTGATTTTCAAAAGGAGATCGAGTGCACGAACAGGGTGTGGGTCACAGAAATCACATACTTTACAAGGTAATAAAATATCACAAAGCAAGTGGAGGCAGGGCAAGACCACAGGATGGGGCGAAATTAAAATTACTAATGAAGTTTCGGGCACGCATTGTCATTGATAACATCTTATCAGGAGACAGGGTTTGAGAGTAGACAACCTGTCTGACCGATATTTATTGGGTGGGAATTTCCTCATCCTAATAAGCCTGGGAGTGCTACAGGAGACCAGGGCTTATATCATCGCTTGGGCATCCACCATAAAACGTGGCCACCCTCAGGGGGCCATTCATAGATCTACCCTCAGGGCACATTCTCTTTCTCAGGGATATTCCTTGCTCAGAAAAAGAATTCAGTAATATTTCTCCTATTTGCAATTGAAAGAAGAGAAATATGGCTCTGTTCCACCTGGCTTACCAGCACAGTCAGGCTCCAAGTCTTATCTCCCTTGTTCCCTGAGGATTGCTGTTATCCTGTTCTTTTTTCGAGGTGCCCAGATTTCATATTGTTCAAACACACATGCTCTACAAACAATTTGAGAAGTTAACACAATCATCACAGGGTCCTGATCATCCTCCTCAGCTTATGAAGAAGATGACAGGATTAAGAGATTAAAGTAAAGACAGGCATAGGAAATCACAAGGATATTGATTGGGGAAGTGGTAAGTGTCCATGAAATCTTCACAATATATGTTCAGAGACTGCAGTAAAGACAGGCATAGGAAATTATAAAAAT
>NC_045436.1:115488516-115613809 GCF_002776525.5 Piliocolobus tephrosceles | reverse complement strand
TATGTTCAGAGACTGCAGTAAAGACAGGCATAGGAAATTATAAAAATATTAGTTTGGGGAACTAATAAATGTCCATGAAATCTTCACAATTTATGTTCTTCTGCCTCAGCTTCAACCGGGCTGAATGCTGCTAAGCATTAATGGTGGCAACAAGAAGAAAGCATATAACTTCTCAGCAAAGGTGACACATAGTTCTCATTTAAATGAATAGGGATGATTAAGAGGTTTTAGGTGACGTGCCACGTGGCACTGCGGGAGTGAGAGTTGAATAGAATATGCTGACTCTGTTGCTGTGGATGCCCAGGAAGCAAACACATTAGTTAGAATTTCAAAATATTATCCTGTTACATAAGTCTGCCCCCAAATTACAATAGGTGACTCTAAGCATCCATCAACTTTGATTTCAGTGTTAACTGAAGTCAGATGTGATTACACATTTTCTTTTTATATTCAATGGGCAATCTAACATTAGCATTTGCTGTCTTCTGCTCTTTGGGGCCCATCAATGAATCAACCAGTCAACCAAACTTGGGCTCATACTAGTTTTAAATTCCCTTCCTGGATGATGAATTTGTTACATCAATATTAACTAATGTGTTATTGATTGTGCTTAGGCAAATCCAAATCAAAACCACAATGAAATATATACATACAAGGATGGCTATAATCAAAAGGCCAGATAAAATGAAGTGTTTCAAGGATGTGGAGAAATTGGAACCCTCATACATTGCTGGTGAAAATATAAATAATGCAATAGTTTTGGAAAACAGTTAACAGTCCTTTAAAATGTTAAACATAGAGTTTCTATATGATCCCACAATCTCACTCTTTGATATATAATCAAGAGAACTGCAAATATATGTCCACACAAAAACTTGTTAACGAATGCTCATAGTAGCATTATTTGTAATAACCCAAAAGTAGAAACAACCCAAATGTTCATCAACTGATGAATGAGTAAACAAACTGTGTTATATTCATGTAATGGAATATTATCTAGCATAAAAAGTACTGGTTTATGTACAACATGGATGAACCTATACTAATTTTCTTATGCATAGGGAAAACATTATGCTAAGTAAAAGAAGCTAGACATTATGCTAAGTAAAAAAAAACTAAGTCTTGAATGATTTCTTTTATATAAAATATTCAGAATAGACAAGCAATAGCACTGAAACATTAGTTGTTTCCAGGACCTTGGCAAGGGAAGAATAGGGAGTGACTGCTAACAGGTGTGAGTTTGGGGAATGATTAAAATGGCTTTCTATTGAAAACAAGTAAGTCATAAATGCTTCATGTTGGCCCAGAAATTTCTGTATGACCTGGTCCCTGCCAACCTCTCTGACCTCACTCATGCCATGTTCCCTTTTCTAAGATCCAGCCATCAGCAGCTACTCTTAGTTATGAAAACACAGCACACTCTTTCCTGCTTCTGACTTTTACCCTCCTGTGCATTCTGTCTGGAACCCAACTCTCTAATCTCTTCAGGCTTGTGTCATTTTTGTCCTTCCAGTGTCAGCTTACAATGTCACCTTCTCAGGGACCATTGTTCTAAGGTAAGCATTCCCAACCAAGTTCTGTTTTGACAAAGTCATGAAGTTACTCTGCCTCTTTCTTTCTTTTGTTTTTTCTTGAGACAGATTCTCGCTCTGTCACCCAGGCTGGAGTGCAGTGGTGCAATCTAGGCTCACTGCAAGCTCTGCCTCCCAGGTTCACGCCATTCCCCTGCCTCAGCCTCCTGAGAAACTGGGACTACTGGTGCCTGCCACCATACCAGGTTAATTTTTTTTTATTTTTAGTAGAGACGGGATTTCACCGCATTAGCCAGGATGGTCTAGATATCCTGACTTCATGATCTGCCTGCCTCAGCCTCCCAAAGTCCTGGGGTTACAGGCATGAGCCACCGAGCCCGGCCTACTCTGCCTCTTTCTTAGCGTCTACCACAGTCTCCACCAAAGTGGCAGGGGAGAAATATATGTTATATCTTTGCTTCTCTTATTTTTACCTCTCTCACTGAAATATGAGGAGACTCAGAGGAGGAGAAGCTCTTATACTACCCTGTTCATCATGTGTCTTGATCATTTAGCACAATGAAGGTTCTCAGTAAACAGAAATTGAGTATTTGAATGAATAAAATGAAAATAGAGAAAGCCAGGTGCAAATGAAGAGTCTGAAGACAGGAAAACATGAATTGAGAAAGTTCCTATCAGAGAGAGAGAAAGAGAGAGAAAAATGGAGATAGAGAAGGAGAGGGAGAGGGATAGGAAAAGGCAATACCTGAAGAGATCAGACTAGGAAAGGTTCAAGTTATTGCTGGAGGGAACAGAAGAAAGAGCTAACCAAGAACAAATAAAAGGCTTTACACAGCAGTGAATGACCTAGTAAGATCTCATCAACAGATTTTCATCAATCTCCTTGTCTTTCAACCACTTCTGCTCCATTTCTCCAGGATGATTTATCCTCCTCCCAGAAGGATGTAGTCCTTCACTGACAGCTTGGTTTTTGATACGTGGAGGATTTTATCATGAACATTGAGACCTGTCCAATCACCAGTTCCACAGCTACAGACCAACCTTCAGAGAAGTCTTCCTGGAATGCTAAGAAGAGGCTAGAACTTTTTAGATAAAAGTTCCTCTTTTTGGTTTGTTTTTAAAATTGGTGACAGTAGGTGCTGTCTTGCAGATTAATTCCAAGCTATCTTCCTTCTTTGCCACCTTGGACAGTTCCCACAAAACCTTCTAGGCCTCACTCTGTTTCAAAACATAAGCATTCATCTGAGTGCTCTGTGCAGGAAGAAAGGTGGTGTACAGTTGTCCGAAACTCTAAGAGCTATCGTCAAGGCAAGCTGATGCAGGAGGGACCAATATGGACCCTTTAGTCTTCTTAGTTTGTAAAACCCCTTAGTTCACAGTTTGACAGTCATGGGAAGGATTGCCACCACTGATTCTATCTAGGAACAGTGATGTCTGAGATGGGGATATGTTAGGTTCTTCTCTCCTCCTCTATGCCTAAAACATCATATGAGCCCAAAATACACAAAATCTTAAACCTAGCACATTTTAAAGACTACAAGAAGCTAGGTGGACATTTGGTATGAGAGATGTTATTAAGTTAAAAAGTCAGTTATTTCCTAGAAATGACACATGAATTTATATTCTCACCGCTTCCTAATGCCTTAGTTTCCAGGTGGTTTAAAGCAAGTTACCCCAGTTATGTCTGACTCATCAGAACCCAGGACCACACAACCTGGAGAGCACCCACTGCAGTAGTGTGTTCCGTCCTTGCATCCGTCCTGCCCTTTCATCACCATTCCTTTCTTCAGTGTCTAGGTCAACACTGCCTTGCGTTGACCACACTTGCCATCCATAAAAGGAAGTTGGGTTAGGCCTTTTTCTCTGTGGATGAACATAGAAGGAGCCTTTCCAAGATGTTTGCTCCACCCTTCTTTTCTCTTTCTGAGCAGAATCTTTTCCAAGAGTCCCATATCAGATATGATGTAAACTTTGAATTTTACAGTGAAATGTTGGCTTCATGTTTAACCATGACACTGATCTGCTTCAGTGTCTGACTGAAAGATTCATTTGTTACTGGTCAATGCATCTAACATTGAGGCTCATGGAAAAGCCCTGATACTTAATGACAGAGGTAAAAATGAGCTGCCTGTTGATTTAGCAGTATGAAGTGTTAGAGTGCCAAATAAGAGATCTCCAATAAAAACAATGTTAATGCCCAATTACACATTTCCAGGACTGAGAACAGCCATTTCTCAAAGAAGTTTTACTAATCTGGCTACTTTAGTTCTGTTGATACCTATGATACAAATCGTAGTATTTAACGTTTTGGTAAATACTGAAATTGTGAATTGGCTCCAAATCCCTTCAGGCATGTTTATGAACCATAGAAGCTCTCTAAATAGTATGATTGGATGTGAGCTAATATTTAGGAGATTTACCAACCTATTAAAAGTGTGTAAGTACATTAGAGAGGTGGGAAAAAAATAGAAACAAGAGAGAAAATACATCACAATTTGTTCCAACAGAGTTTTTGATCTCTTCACTCCAAGTATTGTGAGTGAATGTAAAAATATCATTCGATATCTACAAAATGCTATAATTCATCTGTTGTGTCTCACCAAATACCAGGGTTGTCAAGAGATTTCTCACTTGTGCCTTTCTTCATCATTTGATGGTCATGTTGAGTAAAGTGAGTTGCTTCCCTCTGGCAATCATTGCTGATGTTGAGTAAACTTGTTCTGAACCATTGTTATGCTGCTGGGACACAAAACATTGGATAATGGCATAAAAGACTAACAGGATGTGGTATAACTTGACACACTAAATCCTCTGCTAAATCACACTTTTTGTTTTACTCAACTGTCTTCCTCTTTTCATTTGGCATTTCATCTGATTAATCTTACCTCTGTTCATGTAATATAAAGGTGTAACTAGGTCAACACTAGAAAGATTTTGATTATTATTCTACTTACCCCTTACTCTAAATAAGTATTTTAACAGACAAGAAATATCTTCCTTATCTACACATTTGTGGCAGAATAAGTTCAATATATTGGGATTTTTAAATCTCTTTTTTTTTCTTTTTCTTTCATAATCTCACACTCACTCGCTACACTTTATCACATATAATAAACAACAACTAATATTTCATGAGAACTACTTTGTTCCAAATGGATTTCATGAATTACCTCCATCTAATCCTCTCAACAACTATTTTTTGCCCATTTTTCTGCATAAGATTATAGAGTTTAAGAGAGGTTGAGTGACTTGGCTGAAATCACACAGGAAATTGATGGAGCTGGAGTTCAAAACCAGGCCATCTGACAGCAGAGCCCACATAGGTCATCACTGCCTGCTATTCTTCATTGCTTCTCCTAAGGTCTACTTTGTATGTCCACAGCTTCACCTACCAAGAAGAGGGATGGGAATTTGATCTTTTTCCAAAGACAAGCGGACATGTCAGAGAAGTCCTTGTGCACTTTACACCATCCTGCCTCCCACCTGGTTCTCTGTGCCAAGCTCGTCCACCATCTCCTTTCTCTATATACCATTCATTCATTCCTCAAACTTTTTTTTTTTTTGAGTTTCTACTAATACCAAGCAATGATGACATCACTGAAGATATAGCTATAAGCCAATCAAAGATTTTCTCTAGAGTAATTATTTTATTGGGGCTGACGATTGACGATTGAATTAATCCTTTCCTGGATTATTTCGATAGCCCTCTAACTTTTCTGCCTGCTATTATTTTTACACCTATTTTTTGGCACAATTAACACACATAATCTTCAATATTATCTCCTTGTTTTCAGACAACTATTTTTAACATGTCTTGCCAGACCCTGTCTGGCTTTGGCCATCCTGTCTCTCATTCTCATCACGCTCTAGGCTCCTCTTTACTGTCTGCACTGCTGCCACAAACTGGCCTTTCTTCAGTCTCAGGTACACATCTACTTCCTCTTCTGCCCAAGTTTTACCCTTGCTGTATCCTGTTTAGCTGTTCCTTCTTTCACTTAATTAACTCCTACTCATTTTTTTTTTTTTAACCTCAACTCAATCATCACTTCCTTAGAGAAGTCTTCTCTGACTTTTCTGAGTAAGTCAAATACCACCATGGATGTAGATTATGAAATAGGTTTAGAGACTTTTGATCAGAAATTTTTTAAAAGGGAAATAGAATGAAATAGAAAGTGTGAGGGTGTTACAGCTAAGAAGGATAACTATTATCTCATTAATTATTGTTTCTCTGTGTGCTAGAAGGACAACATACCCAACTTGTAATATTTTTACAGAGAGATGAGAGAGAGAGAGACAGAGAGAGAGACAGATTATTATTGTCTGACTCTCTCATTAGACTGGAAGCCCCATGAGGTCAGAGGAGTGTGTATGCTTGCTTTTTATTTAATGCATAATTTCTCATTAAATTGCTGACTCTCATTTAAGCACTCAAAGCATTATTTGAGGAAAGGAGGAAAGAAAGAAGACAGGTATGGGAATTAACATTTGGAACATGGAAATTTTGCACTGTTACATTTTGTAGCATGACCACACATAACTTGGCCCATGCAAATTCTGTAGACGTGCCAACATTATATTTGAACACAGTGAGGTTTTCCACGATGTTTATTTACTTTTAATAATTCTTTTAAATAAACAAATGCTTTTGTTGATAAGTTTTTAGTGAAATGCTAAGCTCAGGACATCTGATATTATTGTAAATTGCATTACTTTTTGAATAGAGCTTTAGAAATCCAAGCTTTCCTGAGAACCATGGTAGAAGGAGCCTTGTTATTTTTTCTTCTGAAAATGTATGAGGAATTTAGAAATAATGTCAGAACTGACAAATTGGCATCTTATCTTTGCTTGAGGATACTTCTTTCCCCTGTGAAGCTCTTTTAATCACTGTTTCCAGCCTTTTTTACTCCATCAGTTGTTAGTTTTCTGTTTCAAGGGTCAGAACCCTAACCTAATACTAGTCTCCTGAGAAAAGGTAATTAATTAGCTATTTAAGAGACTATTTCAGTTTTACAATTTGTCTCCTAGGAAGCAGAGACAAATTATAAAACCCTAATAGTCAGTTAAATAGCTAATTAGCTTATTAGCTATTTAACTAGGACCCAAGCATTGTCAGTCACCAAACACTGTTTTCTTGGTTCTACCTCTAGTGCTGGCTCCATTCTCAGGTTCCATGTAGCTGCAGGATGTGACCTCAGGCCCCATATTGTCTTGAATTTACTCTGGTGAATTTACTGGTAAAATGCTTCTTTTTTCCAATAAGCTCACAATCTGTCCCTGAGTCAATCACTGTAATCAGTGGAATGTGATTTTCTGATTGGCTAGACCCAAATCACATGCCTGGAGTAAATTCAACGTTTCTGAAAGCACGTAGACTGAGAGTGGAAGACAAGGTAGTTCCTCAGAGGGATATCAAGGTATGTCCACCAGAAGGAAAGTGTATCAGAGACAATAGTAACAGTACCTTCTCATATGCTATGCCTGTCTTAAATTATGCTTCTGCATCCATTTACGATATTGCTTTAGCTGTGTAAATGCTGCTTCACATGCTATATTTTTATTATCTAATTTTACTAAAAGTTTTGTGTGTATCCTGCCACTCCAAGTATACTATAATTTCTTTGTAAGTGGACATTAGGCTATATATTGGGTGATACTTTTAACTGTGATGAGATATTGATTTCTTCAGTATTAAAGTAGGCTCTCTCATTCAACCCCTAACTTATACCTGTTTTCTTGGGAATTGTATACTATTTTAGATTTTATTGTAAATAAAATGTAGCTGCCTTGAACATGGAATCAAGTGCTATTTCTGGGAACAGGGATGGAATTTAGTCTCAGAGAGTAGAGAGAAAGTCCCAAGAATAGAAAGAGGAGAGAGATGTTAAATCCCCAGAAAGGATAAGTAACTCAAGTTATAGATTCTTGTTATTATCAAATATACTGTTTTGTAAAAAATGTTAAAATCATGATTCTGATATATAGTGAGAAAGTGTCAAAGATTTAATCAACCCACTACCGAGGAGACTAGAGGGATGATGAAAATTGGTTCAAAGGAAGAGAGGAGATGGGTCTGTGTGTATGTGTGAGCATGTAGATATAAGATATATAGAGATAATAATCAGTGGATAAAAGAATACTGGAAGGAAATTGCAAAGCTAGATAAAAACTGATTCACATCCTACAGGATAATAAAATTGTAACAGTTGAAGTTACCTTTTCTATGACACAGAAGTAATTTGAAACACTAGTGGATAAAAACACTTTGTAATGATCAGTCCTCTATAACTTAACAGCTAACTTTACAGATGCTGAACATGATCACTAATAAACAGAAAATCAAACAGAATTATACCCCCTGGAGAGAGAGATTCAATATACATGGGCATGTTAGATAATACTTTAGTATGGCTCTAAAAAGTTATGCAGTAGCTTATTTCCAAATTTAAGAATTTTTTTTCTAACACTGTAAATTAACAATGACATCTAAATGCCTTGTTGAAATGAGGGAGGAAGATAAGGAAGGACTATTTCAGCACAGTAGAAATATTCCAAGAATGAAGACACTTGTGTGCCACAGGGCAGGGTAAGTTGAGGAGGAAGTAATCAGTTCTCAGTGACCATGTATTTGGCCTAACCAAATTGATTATACAACTTAGCAATGGGCAAGCTGCTGGAGGACTGGCAGCAGAGTCCTCTTAGGAGGTTGATTCGAAAAGTGTATGCCCAGTCACTTGAACTGGCCTATTACTGGGGGCCAGTGTGGGGGGGAGGGGCTTGCAATAGCTTCAAGTTTACATTCATGACATATACCCCTTAATTTGTCATCTTTGCCATCTATTTCCCAGGGGCTTCCAAAATAAAAGTGGGATGAACTAATTATAGGTGAATGGAAGAAAATATTCAAGGCCAGGGAGAGAGATGGAAGTCCCAGTAATTTTTAAGTTCCATGACCGGGACACCTATTATTGTATCCAGAGATAACATCAATCTATTCCTTGTATGTCATAATTTAAAAGCTTAGAAACCGGCACCTGTTTCCTTCTAGTTGAAAAAGGAGTTATGTTCTCATGCTAGGTGTGGCGGTATCCGTATCTTGTCTTGGTACTTTCTACGCTTTCCATTCCTGTTGAAACCTTGGTTAACTTCCTTGTGAGGTGGGGAATTTCCCCCAGGACTTCTAAGGATTCAAGAGAACATACCTAACTCTTTGTGTTATGGCTGGCTGTTATGATAACCATCAGCACACTTCCGTTGAAAAAATACTTTCACGCATCCATCCTTACAATACATTTTCTTTTTCTTTTTTTTTTGAGATGGAGTCTCGCTCTGTGGCCAGGCTAGAGTGCAGTGGCACAATCTCGGCTCACTGCAACTTCCGACTCCTGGGTTCAAGTGATTTTCCTGCCTCAGCTTCTCGAGTAGCTTTGATTACAGCCATGTGCCACCACGCCCAGCTAATTTTTATTTTTTTGATTTTTTATTTTTTTAGAAGAGACGGGGTTTCACTATGTTGGCCAGGATGGTCTCGATCTCTTGACCTCATGATCCACCTGTCTCGGCCTCCCAAAGTGCTGCTATTACAGACGTGAGCCACCGTGCCCAGCCACAATACATTCTTAAAGGCTTAAAAGATCTATGAGGGCCACAGCCATATCTGATGTTAGATTAAATTGCCTTTGGGTGGGGAAATTCTAAGAACGATCTTCACTGCCTCTTTGAAAATATGGTAAATGCAAAGCTGGCTCTTCTGTTTATCAATATTAATAGTCTTCACAGAAATAAATTTGGCTCTCAATGTGCGGAAATATATGATTTTCGTTAATTTTGTTTAAAACTTCTGTGTTTGGGGAGGGGAACGACACACACTGGGGCCTGTCAGAGGGTCGGGGGGCGCAAGGGGAGGAAGAACATCAGGACAAATACATAATGCATGCGGGGCTTAAAACCTAGATGAAGAGTTGATAAGTACAGCAAACCACCATGGCACATGTATACCTGTGTAAAAAGCCTACGCATTCTACATATATATCCTGGAAATTAAAGTAAAATTAAAAAAAAATAAATCCTGTGTTTTTACGCAGTAGAGTGTTGTAAAGTGTAAAATAAGTAAGGGAACACACAAAAATGGGAATTTCTACAGAAAGTTTGACATCCTGGAACATGAAGATCTTTTTCTATTATCCGTCTCACTCCTGGTGAATTACCTTGGTTTCTCATGATCATTTTGCCATCTTATTCATGTAACAAGACAGTATTAACCTAAAAGAAAATATACTGTTGGGTGTTCCATTTAAAAGCACAGATGAATAAACAGTACATACAATGTTCTAGGGATTACCCCAGATCTCCTCTTCTTTCAATGTTCCTATAAGCACAAAATTATCTGTTTTAATGGCAGGTGAATGTGTGGAAGAGGTGAAATAGGCAAAAGCACCAGAGATGAACTCTTAGAAATAATAATTGTATACTTCTATTGAGCTCATAAAGAGAAAATGAAATAGCTTCTCCAGGAGTAATATTTTCCAGAACGCTATTCTGGGAATTACTGTAAAGAAAGGCATTATTCCTTAAGGTACTTATTTCCTGTAGGTTCAGTTAATATAAAACATAATGCAAAGCCACACCTGTTTATTCTACCTCCCTAATTTCTTGCTCCACTCAGGCCAAGAAATGTGTGAAATCTGTTTGCCTTTGAAATGCTGATCATTTTTATTCCAATACTGGATAGGTCATAGTTAACTGGCCATGTGCTTTTTGGGGTGAAACCCTGGGTATTATAGTGAAACCAAGAGCAGTGGCCCCAGAAGTCAATAGGCAGGGCTGGTCCATGATTGATCTGTGTCGAGGGGACTTTTCCTCTTCACCTACCTACCTTTTCCAAATGTCTCCATTTTCCTTCTAGCATTTCCTCATACCAATTTTTTTTTTTTTTCTCAGAAAAAGACCTGAATTAGGTATTCAGTCATGAATACCTTACTGCGAAATTCGTGTCCGTCTGGGTGGTCGAGCCACTGTATTTAGCATTTTAATCCAAGCGTGTAATAAAGAATCAAGGATAGTTATCTCCACAGAAGAATTTTAGGCACAATGAGATTCCTCATTCCTTAAATGAGGAATCTGAGGGGGAAAAGAGCTGAATTTGCATCAGTCTGCTAATAGAAAATTCACACTGCCTATGCTATGAGGGTCCCTAGGCTGCTTGTGTAGAATGTTTTGAAACTTCGATTGCACTGCTTTATGTCTTAACCATTTTTCAGCCTTGTTCTCAGATATATTAGTATTATTGTTATTATTAATAAAATTATATTGCATCACTTTTGAGACCAATTTTTTTTTAAATTTAAACCACTTTACTGAGATATTGTTGACATGCGAACAGCTATACATATTTAAGTATACAACTCAGTGAGTCTGGGGATAAATACAGACATGTAAAACCAACATACCACCAGGACCATAAACATCACCATCATCTCCTAAAGTTTCTTCCAGCCTCTTTTTACTGTTATCAGTTTGAGGGAGGGAGGTAGGGGGTAGGAGTAACAACACTTAACGTAAGATCTATGCTCTTAGGAAATTTTAAGCATACAACACAGTATTATTAGCCAGAGGCACTAGGTTATATAGTAGATTGCCAGAACTTAAAATTTTGTATGCTTTGATCATCTCCTCCTTTACTCTCCTCCAAGGACCTGACAACCAAAATTCTACTCTCTGCTTCTACGATTTTGACTATTTTGGGTTCCATATATAAGTGTGACCATACAAGATTTGTCTTTCTGTGTCTGACTTACTTCATTTATATGATATCCTGTCGGTCTATCTACATTGTTACAAATAGCAGGATTTCCTCTTTTTTAAAGGCTGAATAATATTCAATTTTATATAGATATGTATATATACAGATATGTATAGATATGTGTATATACAGATATGTATAGATATGTATATATACAGATATGTATAGAGATACGTATATAGATATTTTTATATACAGATATGTGTATATATATGTATTTGTAGGGGGTATGGGTGTGTATATACATATTGCATGTTTTCTTTGTCTATTGATCTATTGATGAATATTTAGGTTGTTTCAATATCTTGGCTATTGTGAATAATGCTGTAATGAACATAGGAGTGCAAATATTTCTTCAGGATACAATTTTAAATTTCTTGGAATAAGTCCCAGAGTGCAACTCTTGGGTCATATGGTAGTTCAATTTTTAGTATTTTGAGGAAACTCTACACTGTTTTCCATAATGGCTGTACCGATTTTCATTCATTTCAACTATTTGCCAGGGTTCTCATTTCTCCAAATCCTCACCAACACTTATTTTCTTTCGTATTTTAAATTGTAGCCATCCTAACCGGCGTGAGCTGGTCTCCCACTATGGTTTTGATTTTCATTTCCCTGGCGATTAGTGATGTTGAATTTTCCATATACCTTGTGGTCATTTGTATGTCTTTTGATATATCCAAAAATTTGTTATCAAGGCCAATGAAAATAATTTTGTCCCTGGTTTCTTTTAGGGGTTTTGTGATTTTATGGTCTTACATTTAAGCCTTTAATCCATTTTGAGTTGATTTTCATATATAGTGTAAGAGAAGTGTCTTATTTCCTTCTTTTGCATTTGGATATCCAGTTTTTCCAACACAATCTATTGAAGAGGTCATTCATTCCCTATTTTGTGTTCATGGCCCCCTTGTCAAAAATTAGTTAACTTTATATGTTTGAGTTTATTTCTGGGCTCTTTATTCTGTTCCATTAATCTCTGTCTCTATTTTAATATCAGTACCATATTGTTTTAGTTACTATAACTTTGTAGTATAGTTTCAAATCAGGAAGCATGATGCCTCCAGTTTTATTCCTGTTCAAGACTGTTTTGGCTATTTGAGATCTTTTGTGGTTTCATATTGCTATAAGTTGAATATTTGTTTCTCCCTAAATATTGAACCCTAATCACCAGTGTCTTAGTTTTGGGAAATAGGGCCTTTGTAATGTGATTAGGTCGTGAGTGTTGGAGCCCTCATGAGTTGGATTAATGTTCTCATAAAAGAGCCCCTAGAAAGCTGCCTTGCCCCATCCTCCATGTGAGAACTCAGTGAAAAGACACCATCTAAGCCAGAGAGCCTGCCCTCAGAAGCCACTGAATCTCTCAGTGCATTGATCATGGACTTCCCAGCTTCCAGAACTGTGAGAAATAGACTTCTATAGTTTATAAGCCATCCATCTTATGGTTTATTAAAACAGCTCAAATCGACTACGATACATGAATTTTAGGATTGTTTTTCCCACTTCTTTGACAAATGCTGTTGGAATTTTGGTAGAGATTTCATTGAGTCTGTAGATCATTTTAAGTGGTACAGATATTTTAACATTAATTCTTCTAATCTATGGAGATAGATTTTCATTTATTAATGTCTTCTTCAATTTCTTTTATCACTGTTTTATAATATTTATGGTACAGATCTTTCACCTCCATGGGTTTATTCCTAAGTATATTATTATTTTTGACACTATTCTTTCCTTATTTTGTTGTTAGTGTATTGAAATGCAACTGCTTTTGTATATTGATTTTGTAACTTGCAACTCCATTAAATTCATTTACTAGTTCTAACAGTTTTTGGCAGAGTATTTAGGGGTGTCTGTAATCAAGATCACAGCATCTGCAAACAGAGATAAATAACATCTTTTCTGATTGAGATGCATTTTATTTCCTTTTCTTGTCTACTTGCTCTGACCAGGGTTTTAAGTAACTATGTTGAACAGTAGTAGCAAGAGTGGGAATTCTTGTTTTCTTCCTCATGTTAGAGTAAAAGCTTTCAGCTTTTTACGACTGGGTATATGTTGCCTGTGGGCTTGTCATACCTGGCCTTTATGTTGTGGAACATTTCTTCTATACATAATTTGAAAGTTTTTGTTTGTTTGTTTGTTTTAGACAGAGTCTCATTCTGTCACCTAGGCTGGAGTGCAGTGGCTTGATCTCGGCTCACTGCAGCCTCCACCTCCTGGGTTCAAGCGATTCTCCTCCCTCAGTCTCCTGAGTAGCGGGGATTACAGGCGTGCACCACCACACCCAGCTAATTTTTCTTTAATAGAGACAAGGTTTCACTATATTGGTCAGGCCGATTTCGATCTCCTGACCTTGTGATCCGCCCGCCTCGGCCTCCCAAAGTGCTGGGATTACAGGCATGAGCCATCGCACCTGGCAAATTTGAGAGATTTTGTTATGAAAGAATATTGAATTTTCCAAAATGATTTTTTTGCATCCATTAAGATGATCATATAATTTTTATCTTTCATTCTATTATTGTGGAGAATCACATTTATTGATTTTCGTGTGTAAAACTATCCTTGCATTTTAGGGAAAAATCCACTTGATTATAATGTATGATTATTTTACTGTGTTGTTGAGTTCAGTTTGCTAATATTTTCTGAAGATTTTTTGCATTTATGTTTATTAGAAATATTGGCCTGAATTTTTTTTTTTTTTTTTCTTATGTGTTCGTTTTTGCTTTGGTATCTGACTAATGCTGACCTCATAAAATGAGTTGGGAATTATTTTATCCTCTTCAATTTTTTGCAGAGTTTTGAGAAGGATTGGTATTACTCTTTTTTAAACTTTGGTAGAATTTACCAGTGAAGGCATCTGGTTCTGGGGCTTCTCTTTGTTGAGAGATTTATGATTAGTGATTCAAACATTTTACTTGTTATTGACCCATTCGGATTCTCTATTTCCTTATAATTTAGTCTTTATAGTTTGTATGTTTCTTGGAATTCATCCTTTTTTTCTAGGTTATTCAATTTTTTGTGTATAATTGTTCATAGTAGTCCGTTATGATTCTGTATATTTTTTGTGATATCAGTTGTAATGTCTCTATTTATAGTTTTATTTATTTGAGTCCTCTCTCATTTTTAGTCTAGCTAAAAATTTGTCAATTTGGTTTATTTTCTCAAAACACCAACTCGTGCTTTTATTGGTCTTTTCTATTAGTAAGACTAGAAGACTATTTTCAGGTCTTTGTTTCATTTATTTCTGCTCTAATCTTTGCTACTTCATTTATCTAACTTTGGCTTTGTTTTCTTTTTCTAATTTCTTGAAGTGTAACTTTAGATTTCTTTTTGAGATCTTTGTTTTTTCTTAATGCAGATATTTACACTATAAACTTTCATCTTAGATTTACTTTTGCTGAATATTACAATTTTGGCATATTCTCTTCCCATTTTATATTACTTCAAGATGTTTTTGTTTTCCTTTTTGTTCACTCTTTTACCCACTTGTTGTTCAAGGCTTTGTTGCTTAATTTTTATGTACTTGTGAATTTTTTAAATCTTCTTCATTTTATTGATTTCTAGTTTCATTCCACTATGGTCAGAAAATATACTTAATGTTCTTTCCATATTTTTAAACTTGTTAAAACTTTTTTTATGCATCTGTTTTACAACATTCTGGTCTGCTGGATAGTGCCCATAAGTCCCATAGTCTTCCTTATTATTTATTTGTTTGTTTGTTTGTTGTTCTTCTGGCTGGATAATTACAAATGATCTGTTTTTGAGTTAACCGATTCTATATTCTGCTTTATGCAGTCTGCTATTGAAACTCTCTAGGAGACTTTTCACTTTAGTCATACTTCAGCTCCAGAGTTTCTGTTTGGCTCTTTATGGGGGGTTCTTTCTCTTTCTTGAGCTTCTAATTTTGTTCAAATATTGCTTTCCTGATTATTTTTAGTTCTCTCTCTGTGTTATTGGAACTCATTGATCTAGTATAAGATGGTTATTTTGAATTCTTTGTTAGACAATTTATAGATCTCCATATTTTAGAACCAGTTACTTGTTCTTTAATTTGTTCTTTTGATGCTGTTGTGTATCCCTAATTCTAGGACAGGGACATAGGTTTTGGCCTATCCTGGTTTTTGATATGCATTCATCATTAAGTTTAATCATTTCTAGCTTTTGGTTTAAGGTGAGAGATACACAACCCTGTCTTTCCTTGAACATTTGGAAGCCCTTATAGGGTTATTAATTGACCCAATTGTAATATCGCTGTGTCTCAGGGAATAGAGAGGCCAAAGGAGGTGTAGAGATGGTGAAGGGCCATTTTGAATAGCCATGACATTTATCAATTAACTGTCCTATTTGGGTGCAGTTCGTGAATCCCAAAAATGATTACAATAGTAACATCAAGGATTAGTGATCACAGATTATCACAACAGATATAAAAATAATGGAAAAAAGTTCGATATGTTGCAAGTTACCGAAATGTGACACCGGGATACAAAATGAACACATGTTGTGGTAAAAATGTCATCGATAGACTTGTTCAATACTTGTCAGAAATCCTCAATTTGTAAACAATACAGTGTCTACAAACCAATTAAGTAAAGTGCAACAAAAAAAGGTCTGCCTGTATTGTGCTCCAGGGTAGGAATTTCCACCTCAGTAATTACTGGTAGATGACATATAATCTGTTATCGCCTTTGATTTTCATCGGTACCAAAGAAGTAAAACACCAATACATATTAAACACCACACACAATTTTTATAAATATGATAGATTTAACTTTTTCCATATTACCTAAGCTGACTGACCTGGGGAAAAAATTATTGTACATGGAAATGAACTTTGGCTAAACAAATCCCTATAATACAAAATTTTTGTTTTAGCTTGTTTTCTTTCTTTCTTTTTTTTTTTTTTTTTCTTAGAAGGAAACAGAATGAATATTTTGGTGTCTCGTACAATTACTGGACTTTTTCTGGTTCCAGTTTCAGCAATTTTAACTGCAAAATGTGAATAAAAGTAAAGATGGCATCTTGATTATGACAAAAGACGCATAAGTGACCAAATTTCTGAATTTACATTTTGTTTTTCCCCTATTGATCATCGGTACTATCCTATGGGAAACACACACACACACACACACACACACAGACACACAGAGAAATTTGAAGGAAAATTAATTTGTTTTAAAAAGGAAGTAAGAAATGAAAGGTAATCTCGTTTATAACATATATGACTAATTCATTGGTAATTGAGAACTTGTTATTTAATTTTTCTGAGATTCTTACTTGGAAATACTTTGTTTTCTTGAAATAATCAGTGGCTCAAATATCACAGCAATTCCTTTAATATCAAAAATATGACTTCAATTTTCTAATTATGGATGTACACCCGCATACCTACTTAATGGAGAAAAATCACTAAGTGTAGGAAAGATTAAGGGATTATTTAAGTTATTTTAAGGTTAATCCAAGGAAAATACCTTAGCAGATATGTGCTTCTTTCTTCAGCATTCTGTTCAATGTATAGCTGAAACATTTTCCCTATTTACAAGATGCTGAGTGAACATAGTTATGACAAATAACTCTTTGATGTAAAAGGCAATGTTCAAAGTCCTTAACATATATATAAAATGCACTTAATCCTTTCAAACACCCAAGGAAGTGGTTACCAGGTTTTTCCCTGTATTACAATTTACAAGGGGATGACGGGGCAGGGAATTTATGCAACTCATCTGTTTCACAGTTAATATTTCAGAATTTGAGCTCCATGCAGTATGGCTTTAACCACTACACAGTTAAAAAAAAATTCTGAGATAGGTGATTGAGAGCTTTAGGAGAGCAATTTTTTTAATGTTTGTTATTCTTATGGTTAAATAGCTCAACTTTCTTTCCTAAAAAATAGGAAATTGCTCAAGTTATTTCACTAAAGGAAACAACTGTTGTGCCACTAAAATGATATACTTAAAGTTAATGAAATCTACATCTATTTATCTATCTGTCCCCTATTCCAAGTCAATGTATTTCAGCTTCAAAATCATGTCAGTGGAAATTCATATTGGACCTTAGGATCTTGCAAGAAGTGGGAGTAGGCATCTTGGTTGGCTCTTAGTTGTTGAGATAAGGATTATAGTTTTCTGCTGACCCAGTTTGGACACTTTATCATGTTTCAATAAATAAAATACTTTACCTTCAGCATTAATAGGAAGCTGTTCAGACCTTTCCTCTCTTTATTACTTAAGAAAAAGAAAATATTTGCTGTAATGACTTCCATATCAAACCAAAATATTGGCATAAGCAAATACTTAGGATAAATAGACCATCAAAAAATTTACAGTGGTAGCCAAAGGGATAAAATATTTCAAGAATCCACTTTGTTGAATGATTTATAGCTATGCCTAAGACTTTCATAATAAACATTAGTTGCTTATGTAATGAAGTGTAAAAAAAGATTTTTCCCACCTTTAATATATCTGTTCTCATAATTCAGTTTCTAATAGCCCTTTATTGATTTTTCAGAACATTAAGAAAGCAATGATGTTCTACTAACATAATCCAGTTCTTCCTTCTTTTAATGAGTGCCTCCCCCAGCCAAGGAAACATTGTATGAGCTGAATGGCAGCTCTATATACCCAAACATTAAACTTATGGAAACTCCAGTTTTAAATGAATAGAGTCATAGCTAAATAAAAATATTGGTTTCTAAATTCCATTTTGAACTAACATATTTATTGTATCCTGCAGTTTTGATTGGCAGTATCTAATATGCCTTTAAAATCCAGAGTTGCTTCTGTATCCTAAGTACGAATGAAACAGCAGGAATGGGCAGGCATTATAGTGTTGCTCTAACCATGCTTGCCTTAGGCAATAGTACCTTACAACTGTGCCTTGGGGAACTTGCCTGGGAGAACTGTGCTTTGGGGAACTGTGCCCAACTCTGTTTTGTTGCCATTACTACTACTATTGATGCAGATGTCTGAAGGTGGCATTAAATCTCTGGATACATCCACTTGGTCATTCCAGAACATTTCATCAAGTGAAAATGTCATCCACTTGGCCTAGCTTTTAGTACATTTGTCCTCTCCATCTGGTTTGAGTCCCTTCTACCTTCTGATAACAGAATCCTGGCTTTCCTTCGGAAACTATCTCCCCTTCCTTCCAGTCTGGGTGGTTCAGATAGGTCGACTCTACCCTAAAGCTCTGGGAGTGAACTGACATCTCAAAGTAGTAAAGGTCATTCCTTTCAACCCTGAGCCACCCTGACAGCTCAGAGGTGGACAAATGATCTAATAAGCCTGGCCAAGCCAGAAAAATTCCCTGAGACCACTTTGGTAGGAAATGGCTGGAAAAATCGTCCCTTGCTTCCTGCTGGGTTATAGCTTGGAGCTTTGCCAGTGCTTTGCATAAAGTAAAGCCAGCACAGAGAAAGGCAGTTAGATCTGCAGTGAGACTGGTTATTGAAGAGAATTTTTGGACTCTAGGATCCAGGTTTATGTCATCTACACATCAGTCAAAGTAAATGCTACTCTCTATTTCAAAGTATTGTTATGATGAATGTGTCAATATTTATAAAACATCAATATATTTCATAAGGAAATGAAATAATTACCATTTTAATTAAGCCAATTTGAGTTGTGTTTTTTAACTGACTGTACTGACTGCTTGAGTTATCTTTCTAACCAGAAGAGCATTTCAACTTGAATTTAATTCCTGTCTTCATTCGATTCAACATTTTTATTGATCGTTTTCCCAGCATTGTAACGTAGGGATGAAATTAGGTGCCATAGATACAAAAACAATTAATACAGAATCTGCTACATTCTAATTCTCAACACCATACAGGAGATGAATGTACAAACAGAAGATTTTAGAAGAGCCTGGCAAATATGATGACAAACTATGCACAAAGTATTAGTAGCAAGGATACATATCTCGTACAGCTCTTACAGGTTAATTAGTGGGTTTGTGAGAGGTGTTACAGAGGTTTTCCTATAAGAGGCGGTTACTTATGTGAGTTTTAAAGAATGAAGAGTTTTCCAGTAGATGAGACACCACTGAGGAATAGAAAATGGTCCAGGAGGAGACAATCAGGCAATCAAAGGCATGAAAATTGAAAAGTGCATGGAAGTCCTAGAAGCAGCAAGTGACTCAGGTAGATGGAGTTGGTCCTGTGGGCAGGGAGAGGAGAGCAAATGAGGCAGGAGTGGAGATCAGGATTCCACATGGGAGGCCGTGTGCCCGTAGGATCCTGCTTGCCTGTCAGTTTGGATGTTGCCATCACTGCGAAGCTTTTACGTGTATCTCATGGTGCTTTCATCTCCCTTGTGGACAGATTCCTTTATTGAGTATCTACCATAGGAAGAGTGGGAAGTCAAGAGTAACCTACAGGTTCAAGGCATGTGTAGAAAATAAGGCATGGTGGATGTTAAATTCAAAAGACATTCACAAGATGCATACAACACAATAGGGATTGTGATCAGTTTTGTAAAAGGTAGTGGATAAAGACACACTTCAAACATGAAATTCTTCTTTGATACTTAACTTGCACACTTCCTTCTGCAACATTGCTAGTCTTCTAATTCTACAGTAAAGACATCCTGATGATTTCAACAATCTCTAACTATTTAAGTTTATTGGCAATAACACCAAGCACCATCTAATATATAGATGAGAACATCATTCCAAAACTTTAAAAAATTAGCTTTTAGTATAAGCTTTATATTTGCCTTTTCTTAAGATTGTTGTTTCAACTTTTGTGGAAAGTATTGAGTAATTAAATTACATTATGCTCATATCATGTAATCCAAGAAATACAGGGATGCCAACATTACAAAAGAATGTGTCAGAAAAAAAATACAGGAAATAAGCAAAAATCTCTATGGAAACATTTTTATCATACTAGATGATTATATTGGTCACGATGATGACTCTGGTATTATTATAGAAGTACAATGTAGGAAGTTGAGATGAGTTATAAACCACAGCAAACATATCACACACAGTGTATGAATACATAGTTCAGCTAGGACAGTTACAAATCATCCTAAAAATTTTTGATGATCAGAAAATGACTTCTGTAATGTTTTAACATTTTGAAATATTTTTATACATTCTTTATGACTCATCTATGTTCTCTTTGGAAAGACAAATGTGATTTATGCAATTGCTGGGTAAATTGCCAATATATGTCAGTCAAACCAAGTTGGTTGATTACGTTGCTTAACTCTTCTATACTGCTACTGAATTTGTACTGCTTTGCATATTAAGTGTTGAAAGAGTTTCTTAGAATCCGTAACCATGATTATATGTATTTCTATTGCTCTTTCATGATCTCTTCATTTTGCTTTATGTGTGTGTGAATTTTTTTTTCCTTTTAGAGACAGGACCTTGCTCTGTCACCCAGGCTGCAGTGAGGTGGCACGATCATAGCTCACTGCAGCCTCGAACTCCTGGGCTCAATTGATTATCCCACCTCAGCCTCACAAATAGTTTATATATTTTGATAATGTTTTTCTAAGTTCATGAGAGCTTAGGAATGTTGGTCTCTTGTTGACTTAACCCCTTTTTATTTTTAAACCGTCTTTTTATTTTATCTCCAAGACTATTTCTTTCCTTAAGGCATAATATATTAATTAGGCCTTCATTAGTATTCAATTTTTGATAAATATACTTATTATTTATATAACTAGTGTATTAATAGTTTTTAAGTAATAAATATATGAATATATCCAGGTCAGGTTTCAATATATTAATATAGCCATCTCAGCCCTTTTTTATATGATGTAACACTATTAATTCTTCTCATTTCAAGGAACCTGGTGTCCAATTTTTCACTTTTATTGTATTTTTATAATTGACACACAATTACGGTACATATTGATGAAGTACATAGTAATGTTTCTATATATAATATATACTGATCAGATTAGGGTAATTAGCATATCCATTATTTCAAATATTTATTCTTTATTTGTGTGGGAACTTTTGATATCCTTCTAGCTGTTTGAAACTATATATTACTTTTAACTATAGTTATTCTACAGTGGTATAAAACACTAGAACTTTTTCCTCATATCCAGCTATAATTTAAAGTGTGCCTCTTTTAAGAAGCCTAAACGTGTCGTATTTAGGTAGTCTGATAATCTTTGACTTTTAATTGCAGTGTTTATTCTGTTTAAGTTTACTATAATTCTTAATATACTTGTATCTAAGTCTACTATCTGCTATTGTATTTGTCCTATCTTTTGAACCATAAACTTTTAAATTTGGAATAATTTCAGATTCACAAAACATTTGTGTGGGCACCGAGAGTTTCTATATCTGACCTTTAGCTCAGTGTCCCCTATGGTTGACATCTTACATAATTGTAGTACATTTGACAAAACTAAGAAATTAACATTGGTACGTTGCTGTTAACTAAACTCTTATCTTTATTCAGATTTCCTAAATTTTCCAATAACGTCCTTTTTTCTCTTCTAGGATCCAGTTCAACATACCACATTGTATTTAGTCCCCATATCACTTTTGTCTCCTCTAATCTGTGACAAGTTATTGGTTTTGTCTTGTTTTTCATGACCCTGACAGTGTTGAAGAGAACTTATGAGGAGTTTTGTAAAATGTCCCTCAGTTCAGATTTTCATGATGTCCTTGTTATGATTATACAAAGGTTATGCATTTTCTGGAAGCACTTAAACGGAGTAGAAATGCCCTTCCATCACATTATATCAGCAGGTGAGTAATACTCACATGCCATAACTGGTGACAACAACCTTGATCACCTGGTGAAGATTGTCTGCCAAATTTCTCCACTGTAATTGTTTTCCCTTTTTCTTAGTCTTTTCTTTGGAAGGCAGTCACTAAGTCTAGCTACATGTACTTGGAGAGGGGAATTACGCTTCACCTTCATGAAGGAAGAGACTATACTCATATTATTAGCAATTCTTCTGTAAAGCTGCGTCTCTTCTGCCCTTGATCCAGGTGTTGGCTTATTCCTGCATTTCTGTCTTCTTTTGTATTAGTCGGGTATTTTCTATTATACCATTTTACGTCCTTTTCAGATTAAGTCCAAAATTATGCATTTTCCTTTGAGTTGTTGCCTTACAAATTACAATATTTGTTGTTGCTACAATTTTTTCCTAATACTTTCTCTAACAATAGAAAAGACATGTTATAGTCTAAACCCATTTATCTCCCAACCTGTCTTTTGTGCTGTTTTTGTCATATATTTTACATTACAGTATCTCAATAGGTCATTATTATTCTTTAAATACCACAATTTTTTTTAGTTCTAAGCAGATCACTTTTTCTACCTTTTGCTCCCAACCTCACTAAACGGAAAAGAATTGCGTAAGTGTTGGAAAAACCGCTTCCGAAAGCATCTAGCAGATTTAGCAGAGGCTCATGTTAAAATATCAGTAACATTCAAAAGTTGGTAAAGAACTAATTTTGAGTAACAAATTGGTCAGTGTGAAAAACATCTACATGTTATACAAAATTAGAATTATCAAAGTGGTTGGAGGGTAGTGCGTACTTTCTAAAAGCATCATATAGTCCGTTTTGAATAAGAGAAATACAAGGGACATGCCAGCTAGAAGCAGGCACAGATTTAGATAGAACCTGCAGTCTAACTGTATAACACCTTGGGCGCCTGGGAAGAACTAAAGGTCAAGAAGAAGTTTTTGAAAAACCATATGAGCACTTTTTTCATAAAACTTTTATTATCATGTCATTTGTAAAAATGTAACAGTAATGGTAACTTCTCTTTTCCAAGGCAAAGAGAAACACTGCAGAATGGACATTAAACAAGGCATTATGCCTTACAAGTGAGACATAAAATGTCCAAGGGAAACTTCAGCATAAAAATGCTGAACACATAATGTGAGATAATTTCAATACATAACAACTGATATTCTTTTTTTTAAAAAAGTATAAAAATATAGATGTGCACGTACATTCCCTTACGCTAAAAGTGATCCACTCATTGCTTACATTCCAACCCCCGGCCCTACAATTCCCCACCCTATCATTTATCAAGGTGCCTGACACATTATGGTCTCCCACTAAATAGTAGTTT
This sequence comes from Piliocolobus tephrosceles, assembly GCF_002776525.5. Taxonomy (NCBI): domain Eukaryota; kingdom Metazoa; phylum Chordata; class Mammalia; order Primates; family Cercopithecidae; genus Piliocolobus; species Piliocolobus tephrosceles. Next base: position 115,590,423 of record NC_045436.1, on the reverse strand, counting down.
AATGACACATTTAAAACTCATCGTATTCCCATTAAATAATCAGGACTGAGCTCTGTTTGATGAAACACACTCATATCTTTAAATAACAACATGTAAAATATTAAAATACAAGCTTTCAAAAATAAATTAATACATAAATAAGTAGAACCCTCAAGAAATAGTCAAACACATTAAGTCCTTTCCAGGTGTCCCTAGAAAGCAGCTGTTCTCTTTTTCATTTTCAACTCTGGTAAGGGCAGGGACCATCCTGCAGGAAGTGTCAATGTTAGGCTGATAAGCTTCTTACTTCACTCCTGTCAGTTGGTGCTACCCCTGTGATGAGAAAAGGGTTACTGTTGCAGGTGCTAAGGAAGGCTGCTCTTCTGTCACTCTGGTGGCTGAAGTTGCTTAGAGGGATGTCCCCATGCAAACTCTCACCCAGCCCTCCACTCAGGGAAGGTCTGCCTGTAACCACTGCCCTCTATAGCTGTAACCTCTACATAACCTGTAACCTCTGCCCTCTATAGCAGAAAACTTGCACTCCTGAATGCTACTTTTTCCTTTTTTTTTTTTTTTTTTTTTCCAAGAAAGAAGTGGCTGTGGACTCAACTAGATTCTTGGTTTGAAAAGCCAAAATATATTGGTCACTGATTATCACATTGGGTTAGAAATTCCCATTCATGATCTCCCTTAAGCTGCACACAACTTTATGAAATAACTATCATTATCTACCCTGTTTTGCTAAAGCTCAAAGAGATTAAATAAGGTTGACAGGACTCCTAGCCTTGAACTCACTGGGAGTGTCAATGCAAAGTTTCTGCTCTTCACCAAGAAGGCTGAGAGGCCAGAAGTGCCCAAACCAGACATTGCATTTTTCAGGTCTGAAACCCATTAGGGATGACATAAACATCCTCCCAAAACAGGCAGGGGGCTTTTTAGCATTATTAGTCAAATCTACTTGGTGTTCTAGAAAGGCACATTTACCCTCACTTATTTCAGTAGGGGTTAGGCCTGGGAATGGAGGGCACTGAAATACTGAAATATCCTCTGGGACCACAGCAGACTAGTAACCTTAATGGCAACTTTAATTGTGAAAATAATAATTACAATTTCTGGTCCTTCAGCTAACTCCTGGATTTCCCTGATTTTATTTTTAGGGGACAGATGCCAGTATTTCTGACCAACGGCTTCTGTCGCCTGTGTACATGGAAATTACAACTCACTTGTTCAGTATCTTTTGGATGATTTTCTGAACCATGGGGGATGCGGGGTTGAGACAAGCTTTCTGCCCATTCTTGAGTGTGGCTCTGCAGAGAGAAGGGAATTCCATGAGGCAGGAGGTCGGACTGGGCACAGGGTTTGGGGCAGAGAGACAGTGGAGGACCCCGGCGGTGACAGCGGCAGAGCGGGGAGGGACTTACATGACTTCGGTTTCAGCGCAGTGGGGTCCTGGGGCCTTCACAGTCACACTTTGGATGTTCTTGGGGTGAATTCCCTGCAGGGTCTGCAAGCACTGGCAGCGCAGTTCAGCGGCCACGGGCGCTCCTAGGGAAGAAGAGACTCGCTGATTGAGCGGGGCTGTTGGCGCGGGGCGCCCACCCCAGCAGCGTCCGTCCCGGGGACCCCAGGACGACGGGACCCACCTGCTGCGCGCTGTCCAGAGGCCACCAGGAGCAGGAGCAGCAGCGCCACCCCCAGGAGCCGAGGATTGCTGGGAGCTGCGGAGAGCGCGGCGAGGGCCATGGGGCTCAGCAGACGGGTCGGGAGGCTGTGCGAGAAGCGGGAGAGCTGGCGGGGAGGTGACTGCGACCCGAGCTCTGTGGCTTCCCCAGATCGGCGAACCCTTTTTATACAAGGTTGAGACTGGAAAGTCCAGAGCGGCCGCGCCAGGGAAATTCCCGGAGCTCCAGATCGATCCCGAGTCCTGAAGGAAGGCGACGGCCCCGCCTCCGGGGTGGAGTGGGGTATGGGTGGTGGGGGGGCCACTGGTGTTGCCTGCGCCCTGCCCTCCAGAGTAACTCTAGTGGTCTCTGTGAATTTGGGATATTCACTTTCTGCCCCAAATTCCTAGAGGGGCGGTGAGGAAACCTCGCTGGAGACAGTCTGTGAGGGGGACCTTGGGTCCCTGATGACCCCCGCGTGTGGGGTAGGGTTGGAGGAAAGAGCTGGGGGGACCCCTGAGAACCAGGACAGGAAAGGTACGACTTCTTTAGAGGAAGAGAGCTTTGTCTCCTCAGTTATCAGATTTGCTGGGAATCCGGAGATAGGTGAGTTTTACCTCAGCTATCCTCTCTCCATATGGTGTATCCTCTATGTTAACCTCCCTGTCTCTGCCTCTCTCATTTTCGGTTTAGTGTATTTCATGTACATCTAACATCAGTGCTCTCTGTGAAAATACAGTCATCATCTCGGATTCCAGAGAAGAATGTTCTGCTTGTTCCTTTTTTGCATATTCTCTAATCACACTTAGAACATCTTCTTTATGTCCTCCATTTGGTGGCAACAGATTATCAGTATCAAAAGTTGAATCCAGTGTTAGTGTCAGTGGAAGCCAGGGCTGTATAGAATGACCTTTTCTTTGGTATTCTGCATAACTTCCTTCCTCCCTCTGAAATGTTGGAACTTGTTAAATCCCCTGGATATCTTCTCCCTGTGGGAGGGATTCAGATTTGATCTAGAAATATGACACTGACTGTCACTCTGAAGCTGTGGAGGGGCTGGGTCCAGCAGGCTCATGGGCTCAATGTTTCTGGTTCTGTCTTCGCAAATGACACTGGAGAGTAGGTACCTGGTGTGCAAACCCCATTCCCACTGAAGGAGGAAACAGCTGCCTGCTGATGACATTTAAACACCAGATCACACAAAAAATCACATTCCATTTACTGTAGAACTTTCTGGTCTTCAGTGTTGGGCCCTCCTTCTCTGGAAACATTAACAGGGCTGTATTTTTTCTGGTCTAGAATTTCAGTCTTTTAACCTGACACCTTTCTCCCTTTTTCTACAGTTTTAGATAATTAATTTTGAATCATCATTAGATTTTAGAGGGTTTAAATGTGGTTCTACAAGTTGCTCTCAGACCTCTCTGAGATGTGGAGTAGGATGGAGGAGAAGAGACAGGAGTGGCATCTGCTTGAAGCACAGGGCTCTACACAGCCCAGCTCAAGTGGTAAGAGTCCTTGCCCCTAACCACAGAGCATGCAACTCTGCTGCCCGTATTTAGTTGCAGAGTATCACCTGCAAGTTGTTAAACCTCTCTGTGCCTAGCCCAAGGTGGTTATAAGAAATGAGTTAAGATTTGTAAGGGACATCATGAATTAAGTCCATGAATTTATGGTTGTTAAATATATAAAATGGACTATTTTCATTTTTAAAAGGCTATTTCTTTCCTGACATTGCCTAAACTAAAACTCAACCTGCTATGAATTCTGAAAAGGAAAAAGAAGAATCTAATAGAAAGTGTTACTACCCAGTGTTTTTCATGTTTAAAATTTTCTGTATCCCTTACTGCCACCCAACTGTCTCAAACTGTCCCTAACTGATATAAAGCAGTGTGAGTCCTTAAGAAATCAAAGCAGAACCTAGAACGAAGAATGTTCATATAAACACCAAAACCTCAGTTTCCAGAATGGTCTTGCAGTTACTGGTGCTCACGGGTATCTGTGATGTCATTACAATAATCTTGGACAAAGAATAGAAAGGTGTGCTAAAATGTCCTGTTACTTTAAAATGGACACTGTAGGTAATATATATGCTCCATTCTCTTTCAGTGATTTTCTCTCTCACATCTTGCTGACTTCTTAAATTCCTTGAGGAAACTGGAGACATGACAGCTCATTGCCATGTGGTAGTTTGGACAGGATCCTGGACAGAAAAAAGACATTAATGAAAAAACTGGTGAAACCCAACATAGTCTGGAGTTTAGTTAAAAGTAATGTGTCTTTGGTGGTTTCTTACCTTTGACAGGTGTTGCGTGATGTTGTAAATGGTTCACTGGCGGGGAAGCAGGATGAAGCATACACAGACACTGTATAATCTTTGTCATGTTTGTAAATTGAAAATTGTTCCAAAATACATTCATTTATTTCTAAGTTTATTTTTCTAAATCCATTTAGAATACCACCAAAATGAAATTATGGCATGGGCAAGTTTTACCTGCTAGCTTTCTAGAAAGGAAATTGAATTTTTATTTAGTATATATTTGTTCTAATATGAAAATTCAAAATATCTGTTGCGGCAGTTCGGACAGTTCATCATGCTTCATAGAGTTAAATACTTTGCCTTCAGCATTATGTTGTCCAGATCTCTCCTCTAGTTCTTATAACTGAAGAAAATGAGAAAGTGTTTGCTATCATGGTCTCCAGACCCAACACAAGGAGAGCGACAAGAGAATAAAGCGAACGAAACATGTCAAGATGCAGTGGACGTTTGCAGGTTATGCAGAGCTTGACTCCTGAGGAAAATGTCATCAAAATCACTAGTTTTTGTAAATGAAGTGTAAAGGAGAGGATTTGTTGGTGGTGGTGGTGGTGTTTTTCCCTACATGCCACTTGTATCAATGAGATCTTCATAAGCCAAAGCTTATAATGCTGTTGACTACAAAAATAAATTGTCTCGTTAGAACAAATATTTCTCCAAGCATAATTTCTGTTCAAGAGTTGAATGCCAGGATTTTATGCAGACTTTAAACTCATTCAAGCAACAATTCTTAAAGAAATGGAAGAATCTTTAAAAATGGAAACTTTGGTGGCTAAATTTCATTTGCTCTGTAATCATTATGGAACCTTACACAACTGGCATACAGTCAAATCCTGGTGCTCACATCTCCTAGGCCACCTGTTCTCCCGTTACTGCTACAGCACGAGCTGCCTGCAGATGTCACCTGGAAACTCCTTGCCTCAGCTGAACCAGGTATCTTTCACTTTCTGGCGCGGTGTTTCTCTCTTGCTGCCAGGAATCATGAGAGGAACTGAAGTCAATGGATAAATGTTTCCCCCTTTCGCATGTTTTGGGGAGAAATTCTACACCATTTCTCAGAGGGTCCCCAGTAGAATTGACCTCCAGCTGCCCACGTCCTCTTTTCCTATTTTGTTCTTCCCAACTTTCAACTCCTCTGCATTGGTAATATGTCCCCAAATAAATTACCTGCATGGCAGGCTCATGACTCAAGCTCTGCATTTTGGAGAACCCTAAACTGAGGCACTGCTCCATCATGAGAAATATCCATGCTCAAATAAGAAGGGCAACCTTGCTCTGCCCCAGATTGACTTAGGAACTTCTTCCTCAAAACTGTCATGCCTATTTCCCTATACTCATCTCTTCCAATGTAATGACTCTGGCTCTGAGGGGAGAAGAATGAAGGTGTGTGAACACGACATTAAATTCCTGAATCAGTCCACCTCCAAAGTCCTTGGGCATGGTGGGTGCTGGATTCGTGGTCAGCCTCTCTATTTAGCCTCCCAGAGACTGCTTGTCTGGCAGCTCCTCTTTCTTCTGATACATTTAAAATTAATATATGAATATAAAGCACAGTGATAGGTTTAGTAGAAGAGATAAAGTTGGATCAAATCCAACTTCTAACATAAAATTCTTCATTTAGTCTGTCTACTTTCTTTTGCAATGCTAAGTCATTTATTTTTCTATTCCTGGCATAATAACCTCATGATATGATCAGTATACAAGTACTTAAAATCATTCAAGAAACACTGAGAATCATTCAATATTTTAGCTTTGGTCTGTTTTCTTGGGTGGGGGGTGGAAGAATGGGCAATTATTTATATTTAAAGTGTTTTTATAAATTGTTTTGCCTCTTCATTTTCTTAAGATTGGTTCCTAAACTTTCTGGAAGTGGCATCCGTTAAATAAATAACATCATGATCATATATTATGAAAAAAGCAAAACGTAGGATTGCCAAAATTGCAAAAGAATAAGGAAATGAGAAAATTTCCCTTGGAAATTATTACCTAACACATTTGTTTTGAAGATTAAAACATCACTATGACTTTGGTATTCTGGAAACAAAATTTCGGAAGTTAGAAGATGAATGTATAAACCACAAGTGAAAATAGCATTCATAGCATAGAAACACAGATTTCGTCTAAGAAAAGTTTGAATCATCATAAAACCTTGATCTTAAGTTTCTTATCCATAGTGTGTGTGTGTGTATATATATATATATATGATTCAGAGTCCTGCTTTGTTGCCCAGGCTGGAGTGCAGTGGTGCAATCTTGACTCACTGTAAACTCCGACTCCCAGATTCAAGCAATTCTCCTGCGTCAACCTCCTGAGTAGCTGGGATTACAGGTGCACACCACCATGCCCAGCTAATTGTTATATTTTTAGTAGAAATGGGGTTTCACCATGCTGGTCAGGCTGGTCTTGAACGCCTCACCTCATGATCCACCTGCCTCAGCTTCTCAAAGTGCTGGGATTACAGGAGTGAGCCACTGCGCTTGGCCAATCCATAGTATTTTTCAATGTTCATTATTGTCCAATTTCTTGGTCAGAAGTATTTTTGTTTTGATTTTTTCCTTTTGGGTTCTGTCCATATATTCAGTAGAGACTTCTATACAATACTGATTTCAGAGTTGCTCTGCTGGTGTTTTACTGAGCTAGGTCATTGATTGACATTTTTGAAGTGGTTAAAGACACAAAAAATATGGGATCCAATTAGACATGGTGGAAATTATAGTGAAAATGGGGAAACAAGAGCTTGGTTGTGTGCCATTTACTATCTGTATGTTATACATAGAATTAAATGTCTTCAATCAAATAATGCTTAATGTGTGCATATTAGCATCTGTGTATGACTGGTGGGTGTGGGTGGACAGACTCCTAACAGAATCCCCAGCAGCTTCAAATATGAGTCTAATTAAAATATCAAACAAGTCACTGACAAGAAAAAGAGCATAAGGCTGTTGGAATGTCTATGACTGAATTGTTGAGACCCGTGAGCCTAACAAGATCAGGAGTTGGGAAGATGCTGTCTTCAATGTTCAACCAACTTTCTGTTAGCTGAGTGCCTTATCCTCAGTACCCACCTGCACCGTTACATTACAGCACTAACTGCAGTATTATTCCTCCTGATGTAATAAATATTCGACAAACATTTATTTAGCACCTACTCTACCTGGCATTTTTCTGAGATCCAGAATGAAGAGATTAAAAAGGCTTGACACTTATTCTCCATTTTAAAGTAGAAAAACAGTCAGATAAATGAATAATCACAGTGCAACTTAATAGGTATTCAGATGGATATGAGTACACATTTCTTTATGTCTTGTTTCCTAATAGTTTCTATAGTCAGCGTTAGATTGAAAAAAATACTGATTTTCTAACACGGCTGATAAGTAAAACTGATTTTTTTCCAACTCTGCTTGTTGTCTGTTCTGCTTTCAGATTTTATTGCCTCTCATTATGGACGCAGGATAATGATATAATCCCCACGTTGTGTCTGACTCAGTGAAGAAATAAATATTTGGCACATTTACATCCAAGATGTATTTACTTTGTCTTGTTTTAGATCTTAGAGAAAAGACTTTCTGCTTTTCTCCATTCTGCATTATGTTGGCCCTCAGTTTGTCATATATGGCTTTTGTTATTGTAAGATATATTTCTTCTATGCATATTTGTAAGCAGTTTTTATCATGATGAGATACTGCATTTTGTCAAAAGATATTTCTACACTCATTGGGGTTGTCACATGGTTTTTATACTTCATTCTGTTGAAGTAATATATCACATTTATTGATTTGTGTATATCGAACCATTTTTGCATCCCTGGTATGAATCTCACCTGATTATAGTGTATTATCTTTTTGATGTACTGTTTTATTCAGTTTGCTAGTGTTTTATTGAGGATTTGACATCTCTGTTCATCAGGGATATTGGCTTGTCGCTTTCTTTTTCTGTTTTGTCCTTGTCTGGTTTTATTGTCAGAGTAATGTTGGCTTCATAGAATAGGGGGAATTTCCTCCTCAAGTGTTTGGAATAGTCTCAAGCGGATTGGTATTAGTTCTCTTTTGTACATTTGGTAGAATTTGACTGTTTATCTATCTGATTCTGGGTTTTCCTTTTTGGGGACACTTTTTATTCCTGATTCAATCTAACTACTCGTTTTTGGTGTGTTTGTATTTTCTATTCCTTCCCGATTCAGTCTTGGTGGGTTGTATGTTTCCAAGAATTTATTCATTTCCTGTAGGTTTCCCTGATGGTCAGTCTATAGTTATTTATAATACTCTGTGATTATCTTTTGTATTTCTGTGGTATCAGTTGTAATATCTCCTTTTTCTTTTCTAATTTTGTTTATTCTGATTTTCTCTTCTCTCTTCTTGGTTAATCTAGTTAGGGGTTTTCAATTTTGTTTATCTTTTTGAATAACCAACTCTTTTGTTGATTCTTTGTGTTTTTTTGTCCCTATTACATTTAGTTCTGCTCTGATCTTTATTTGTTTTCCTCTATTATATTTGGCCTTGGTTTGTTCTTGCTTTTCTGGTTCCTACATGTGCATTGCTAGATTGTGAGTTTGTGATTATTCCATTAGTGTAGGCATTTATTGCTGTAATATTTCCTCTTAGCACTGTTTTTGCTATATCCCACACATTTTGGTATGTTGTATTTCCATTTTCTTTTTTTTAAGGAATTTTTAAATTTCCATTTTAATTCGTTTCTTCTCTCAATCATCATTCAAGAGCATGTTCTTTAATTTCCATGATTTTCTATTATTTCCAGTGTTCCTGTTGGTATTGATTTTTCATTTTATTTCATTTTGATTTGAGAACATTCTTAATATAATTTTGATTTTTAAATATTTGTGAAGACTTGTTTTGTGGAGTAACATATGTTCTATTCTGGTAGTAGTCCATGTGCTTATAGAAAGAATGTATATTCTGCTGTTATTGAATAAAATGTTCCATTAATGTCTCTTAGGTCAATTTGGTCTAAAGTCCAGTTTAAACCCAATGTTTCCTTGTTTATTTTCATCAAGATGATCTGTTTAATGCTGGGAAAGGGTGTTGGTGTCCCCCACTGTATTGTATTGCAAGCTTTCTTTGTTTCGATTTAGTAATATTTGCTTTATATATTTGGGTGCTGCAGTACTAGATGCATATATAGTAAGAATTGTTACATTCTCTTGCTGCATTGATCCCTTTATCACTGTGTAATAATCTTCTTTGTTGAAACTACCATCAGAGTGAACAAGCAACCTACAGTATGGGACAACATTTTTGCAATCTACACATCTGAGAAAGGACTAATATCCAGAATCTACAAAGAACTCAAACAAATTTACAAGAAAAAATCAAACAATCCCATCAAAAAGTGGGCAAATGATATGAAGAGACACTTCTCAAAAGAAGACATTTATGCAGCTGACAGGCACATGAAAAAATGCTCATCGTCACTGGTCATAGAGAAATGCAAATCAAAACCACAATGAGATACTATCTCACACCAGTTAGAATGGTGATCATTAAAAAGTCAGGAAACAACAGGTGTTGGAGAGGATGTGGAGAAATAGGAATGTTTTTACACTGTTGCTGAGAGTGTAAACTAGTTCAACCATTGTGGAAGACAGTGTGGCAATTTCTTAAGGATCTAGAACTACAAATACCATATGATCCCATTACTAGGCATAAACCCAAAGGATTATAAATCATGCTACTATAAAGACACATGCATACATATGTTTATTGCAGCATTATTCACAATAGCAGACATAGAACCAACCTAAATGTCCATGAATGATTGACTGAATTAAGAAAATGTGACACATATACACCATGGAATACTCTGCAGCCATAAAAAGGGTGAGTTCATGTCCTTTGTAGCGACATGGATGAAGCTAGAAACCATCATTCTGAGTCAACTATCGCAAGGACAGAAAATCAAACATCACATGTTCTCACTCATAGGTGGGAATTGAACAGTGGGAACACTTGGACACAGGGTGGGGAACATCACACACCGGGACCTGTTGTGGGTTGGGGGGCAGGGGGAGGGATAGCTTTACGAGATATACCTAATGTAAATGACGACTTAATAAGTGCAGCAAACCAGTGCAGCACATATATACATACATAACAAACCTGCACGTTGTACACATGTACCCTAGAACTTAGAGTATAATGATTATGATGATGATGATAATAATAATAATAATAATAATAATAATAAAAGAAATACACACCAATGAAAGTTCCCAATTTCCAGTGGATGTACAATTAACCAAGTATTGATTTATTCATTACTAATCATAAACAAGTGCTATATAAGCACCTAAACAAATGGCATTTATTTACATTTGAATTGAGATGACTATAGATAACAAACTGCAAACATTTTTAAAATGTTTGTTCTTTAGGACCTTCAGAGACTATAATAAAAAAGGACCACCTTTATATAGAGAAATACTACATTATGTTTGTACAAATAAACAGAATTTTTAAATAATAATAATAATCTTCTTTGCTTTTTTCACTGTTCTTCGTTTAAAGTCTCTGTCATATAAACATAGCTACTCTTGCTTGATTTTGGTTTCCACTTGCGTGTAATATGCTTTTCTATCTCTTTCCTTTCAGTCTGTATGTGGCTTTACTGGCAAGATGAGTTTCTTGCAAACAGTGTATAGCTGAATCATGTTTTTTAAATTTATTCTGACATTCTATAATTTTAAGAGCAGAATTTAATCCATTTATGTTCAAGGTTGTTATGGATATACGACGCTATGTCCCTGATTTATTGTTAATTATTTTGGGTTGTTTTGTATCTTCCTGGTTCTGTTCTTTTTGTCTTATCGTTTTCTCTTGTGAATTGGTGGATTTCTGTAGTACTATCATTCGCATCCTTTCCCTTCCTCTTGTGTATGATTGCTACACAAGTGAGTTTTATACTTTAGTGTGTTCTCATAATGGTAAATGTCATCCTTTCACTTCTAGGTTTCGAATTCCTTTGAGTATTTCTTTCAGAGCTAGTCTAGTGGTAATGAAATCCTTCAGCATTTGTTTCTCTGTGAATGACTTTATCTCATCTTCACTTATAAAGTGTAATTTTGCTAGATGGAGTATTCCTGGATGGAAGATTTTTCCTTTCAACATTTTGAATATATCTCCCCATTCTCTTCTGATGTGGAAGTATTATGTTGAGAAATCCACTGTTAGTCTGATGGGGTTTTCTTTGTAGGTAACTAAACACTTTTCTCTTGCTGTTTCTAGAATTTGTTTTTAATTTTGACTTTAGACACCCACAGGGAAAACCTTTTTGCATTGTATGTGTCTGGGCACATTGAGCCACCTGAATCTGAATGTCTAAATCTTCTGCTAGATTTGGAAATTTTCATCTATTTTTGCGTTGAATAGATTTTCTAATCTTTTCTGTTTCTTCACCCTCAGGGGTACTGATAATTTGTATGTTTGTTCATTTTATGTTGTTTCAAATATCACAAAGCCTTTGCTGTTTCTTTTTTTATTATGTTTTCTGTATTTTTATCTAACTAATTATTTCAAAATGCCTGTCTTCAAATTTTAAGATTTTTTTTTCTTCTGCTTGAGCTAGCCTATTATTGACAGTTTTAAATGTATTGTGCATTTCTTTTGACGAATTCTTAAGTTCTAAACTTTTTATTTAGTTAGTATTAAAAAATCTATCTTTTTGGTAAACTTAACGTTTATATTCTTATTTTTAAAAACTTCTTTCTATTGTCTTTCAGAATTCTCTAAAATAGCCTTAAAAATCAATATTTTGAATTTCTTATTTGGAACTTTGAAAATTTCTTTTTGATTAAGATACATGCTGGAGAATTAACGTTTTCCTTTTGAGGTGTTATATTTTCTTGTTTTTTAAATTTTTATTTATTCATTTATCTTGAGACAGAGTCTTGCTTTGTCACCCAGGCTGGAGTCTAGTGGCACCATCTCGGCTCACTGCAAGCTCTGCCTCTTGGGTTCATGCCATTCTCCTGCCTCAGCCTCCTGAGTAGCTGGGACTACAGGCGTCCGCCACCATGCCTGGCTAATTTTCTGTATTTTTAGTAGAGACAGGGTTTCACCGTGTTAGCCAGGATGGTCTCGATCTCCTGACTTCATGAAACGCCCGCCTCGGCCTCCCAAAGTGCTGGGATTACAGGCGTGAGCAACCGCGCCCGGCCTTTTCTTGTTTTTTATGTGTCCTGTATCCTTATATTGATTTCTAGGTATGTGGTATAAAAGATACTTTTTCCTATTTTGGAATTTTCTTTTGTAGGGGAGAACTTTTTTCTGAAGATGTATTTATGGTGTTTGGTGAGTCAAGTACTTTGGCTTTGATTCTGGGTGCATGGAGTACCACAGTCTGTGTGATTTCTTTGGCGGTAAACATCATTATTTCTATCTGTGATGTCCCCTACGCTACAGTAGGTGTACAATAGGCTATACCACCTAGGTTTATGTAAGTACATACTATGATGTTCAAACAATGACCAAATCGCCTAATGAGGCATCCCTCAGAAGGTACTCCTATTATTAAGTACTGCATTTTTGAACATCCAGCATCCAACCCAATAGCTGTTGTGGAACTTGCAAGTGCTGGAGCCAGATTAGCCCATTATTCTGACTCCAGATGATGTGCTTTTAGCCAGATCATAATTAGCTCATAAAAATTGTTTATTCCGGCAATCTCAACAGTTTGTATGCTGGGCATATTAAAAGTGATTAATAAATGTGAACTATTATCATACTGTATAAAGAATGATACAGATCATAACTTGGCCATATTGTGAAATACCAAAGTGTGAAACAAAACAAGAAGGGAAGAAGTAAAGCTTTTATCCATAGCAATTGCATTCAAATTAATAATATATACCAACAAATCAATAGAAATTTTTATTCTTGTTTTAAGACATTTGTAGTTACGAAATTAACTTTGTTAATGAAAATTTTGTAGGTATAAATTTTAGGACTTAAGAAATGAATGGAAATTTTGTTGATTAAAAACAGAATTACGAGTCTAGTAAAGGTTAAGTTCTACATTGTACTTATATACAAGGTCAATACTAATGCTAGAATTGTAACCATGTAGATGTTAACTAAATGCTAATATATACAAACGTGTCAGGGTAAAACATTTAACCTCAAGAATTTTTTTTCCTTTCTTTCTTTCTTGTTTCAAAAAATGTCATAGGTTGCTTAATAGGATACACTAATTCATTTCCATCATCTATTTTTCATTCTACCAGGGGTAAATATATATACTTCAAAGTAAAAAAGCAGACTTTACAAGACTTACATTCTACAACTTTATTATTTTTAGGGTTTGAAGGCTAAAACAAACATCAGAATAAACTTTCAGAAGATGTTTTAAGCAAGACACACTAGCACTAAGACACTAAAAGACCCTATTAAGTTCCTGAACATACTAACAAAAATTTATTGAGCAAATATTTTATGCTGGGCTCTGTGTGATTCCTAATACCATTAATCATTATTAGATCTGTTTCTTATCATCAGCAGGTCTAGCCTAACAGTAGAGTTGGGTTGAAAAAATCAAGAAAGATGTGTTTCAATAGAAATTTTCAAATAAATAAAAGGAAAGTGCACTACAATGTTTAACCAAGGATTGGGGGTAAAACGTATATTATAGGCCGGGCGCGGTGGCTCAAGCCTGTAATCCCAGCACTTTGGGAGGCCGAGACGGGCGGATCACGAGGTCAGCAGATCGAGACCATCCTGGCTAACATGGTGAAACCCTGTCTCTACTAAAAAATAGAAAAAACTAGCCGGGCGAGGTAGCGGGCGCCTGTAGTCCCAGCTACTTGGGAGGCTGAGGCAGGAGAATGGTGGGAACCCGAGAGGCGGAACTTGCAGTGAGCTGAGATCCGGCCACTGCACTCCAGCCTGGGCGACAGAGCAAGACTCCGTCTCAAAAAAAAACAAAAACAAAAACAAAAAAACATATATTATATGTTGAAGCATGGCTTGCTTATTTTCATCTTCTTTCTGTTATCTTTTATCCAGCATTCTCAGAATAAAATGTGATTTTTGAAACAGAAGAGAACTTAGACCAAAATTTTAATACAGTAAGAAGAAGTATCCTGGATAAATAAGAATTCAAGAAAGTCAAGGCTTCAAAATTCTCCCCTTCCAGTGAAAAGATTTAGCAGAAAGTTAACAAATTAACCAGATGAATTCATCATCTTTCAACCTTTTCTGTTGGACTTTGGGATTTTATGGATTCTGGGAGAATCTGGGTCTAGGCAGACTTTTCCTCCCATCCTTCAAAGTGGCTCTGCAAGACAGAATAGAATTATCTGTGGGTGTCCTGGTCTGAATATCAGAAAGGATCTGTGAGACTGGAGGAAATGAATGCAGATGGGGATGGAGGTCGAGGGCTTCCCTGATGAGGCAATAGCACAGAAGCAATGGCTTACATTACTTTGTCTTTGCTGCAGCGGGGTCCTGCTGAGACCAACTCCCAATTGTGGATGTTTCTGGGATGAAGTGCAAAGGTTGACTTCACACACACACACAGCACAGTTCAGTGTACAAGTCACTGTCTACATTTACAGCTGGGGTAAAAAGTGATCTATTAGTGATCGTGAATATTTTTCTCAGTTCTCTTAATTATAAATTGAAGGTAATTGTACCTGTCTCATAAAGCTATTATGAATATGATCCGTAAAGCTTCAGTAAAGTGCCAGCAGAATGCCCAACATATGTGACGTGCCCCCTCTCTGTGATTCCTCCACTTGGAGTTGTTGTTATAAGGGCACTCTCCAGTCCCAGGAGCACTGAGCCGGTCTTTCTCCCAGATACAGGTATAGCAGAAACAGCAGCAGGTGTAAGGAACAGGTCTCTACATTTCCCTTTCCCTATGTTTCTCTTAGTTTGTCCATTGGTGAAGGAACCCAGAACAGTCAATGGCAGCACCTGCAAGGCACGAAATGATCTGGCACTGCCACAGGGTGGCATTGAGTCTGAGGCTTATGGTGCAGAAGCCGAAGTCAAAGATGTTTCTAGAGTTAAAGATGTTTCCACTTAAGGGTGAGTAGCTGCATACGAGTATGCAGTTAAGTGACTTTTCATACCCCATAAATGTCATTTATATGCTCTCCCTCGAAGTCAGTAAGGAGAAAGAGGTAGGGAAGGGGGATGTGAGGGTATGTGGTGATTCACACACACAAGCGTGTCAAGCTGAGCCCAACCCAGACAGGTCAAAATTCCTACTAAGTTGCATGTTATGCATCACTTCACATTCCCACTCTCTCTCAATGCCTATCTTCCTTACACATGTGTAAGAACTCTACTTAGGAAGGTAAGAACTAGACTGAAACACTACATGGATTTTCTTTGTATGAGTCTGTAACAATATGTGCTGTCTGTCCTACAATGCAGTTTATAGGCTTTGTTTATAGGCTCCTATACACACTTTAGGGGCACCTGGAACCACACATGTATGGCCCTTGAAAGAGATCATTCTCTTTCATTTCTAGTGCCAAAGACAGCAGATGTTCTTTGGGACTATATGGATAAAATAAGAGCCAATTACCATCAAAGGCTTACTTTGGATTTTAGCTTATTGAATTCTTTCTGCCTTAGAATTAAATTTTATAATTTTATCAAGAAACTACAAACAAAACTAATTCTCATTTTTTTTTTGATTTTTCAAACCAATTTTTCCTATTGCTTAACAATTATTCACTACGCCTACTGAAGTTCTTGGGTAGTGTTGTTAATTGTGATAAACTCCAGGTCACATTTTACAGTTTACACTAGAAGTAAGCAGACTTCCAAATTAACCCACCTTGGAAAGGTTTGGTGACTTGATGTTGACATTCTATCTCTGAGTAAAGCATATTATTATGAGTTCCTCAAGTTGCTGATGCACTGAATGATGTAGAACCTTGTGACACTGAATAGCACAATGATGTATTTCTAAGTTGCGCTGAAGCAAGAAATTGTACTGATTGTTTTACAGGTAGACATTTAGCCTGTATGTAGTAATCTAACGATTGTAACTCCTTTATTTGATCCTCTAGTGAAAAAGAGGACAACTCTGGTATGAGGAGTCTTCCTCTCTTCTTCTAAACTTTCCCGTAAACCCCTTTGAGCTTGTGAAAGACTCTAGAACACCCCCAACTTTGTTGATGTGTCTTTCCAGGTCTGTCTTCCCATTTGGCTTTCAATAAACTTTTCTAAAATTATTTATGCCTCAACAGAAATAATTTCAGTAAATAAATGTATTTCTGATTTGTTTCCACCCTACTTAATTTTTCATATATATAGAATTCAGCAGTAGAAAATATTAAACTGAAATAATTTTTCCTCCCATCTCAACACAGAAATGTCTAGTCTTAAGCAAGCTTAAAAAAAAGGACACAAGCTAAGAGTTTGGATTCTTCTGAGAGCTGAGATGTGGAGTCAATTGCAGAGAGAAACTCAGCAGGACACAGAATGAGGAGAGCAGGTTTCTTTCTAGTTCCTCTGGCAGGATGACTTTATAACCTTTTCTTGTTATTGAGATTGAGATATTGTGAATTCTCAAGTCAGATACATTTTCATTCAATCATACGATCAAAGCCATTACCAGAGCCGGAGATAAAGGTTTTTAACACTAGTATCTTTCATTTTTTGTTTCACTTATGTTTCATTTTAACATAACATCTTTCATTTTCTATTCAACTCCCTAAACACATATCTGAGAATATTTATTGGCTTCACTGGCACTTTTTTTATTTTCATACTAACCCTATCCAGATTTCTTTCCTCATTCATTAGTAGGATTTCCAAGAAGTTCCTAATCCTTTTGAGGAAACTACAGGAAAAGTCTCCTGAAGTGATGATGTTTTTGAGGGAGTTGACAGTAGGAAAGAGGTAGGCGTGGAGCACAGTATATTTGAGTCATTGCCTTAATCAGCAAATGTGGCTTGTCACAACAGACGCATGATCAACAAGTGTCATGAGGAAGTAGTACCACATTTCTTGAGTCCTCAAAATTGTATAAACCTATTAGTCAACCTTTAATATAAAACAACTTTTTGCTAATTTTCATTTACTCAAAAAATATTGATTAAGCACAATTATGTGCCAGACTTTACAAAGTTCGCTTCTTTGCATGACTTAGTAATTCTAACTATTTCTTTTTAAAAAGTGAGGCCTAAAAACTTTGTGCAAAGTAATGGGCTATGAGTAATACTCTACTATTATGACAGTGATGACGACTGCTACTGTTAACTGCTATTACTGTCATTTGCATCATTCCCTTCGATTTCCAAGATGAGAAACACTATACTCCCAGTGATAAACTGTACAAAAATGGTTAAAAGATATTTTTTAAGTCAGTAATTCAGATGAAAGCAATTAGCTTATACAAAACTATGATTTAAATAAATGCCAGAAGTGGAAAAAAGTCAGGTTTTTGGTTTTAAAATAACTTCACAACCTGTTTATAAATCTTGCATTGTCACTTTGGCTTTGTGCATGTGTGTGTATTGCAAGAAGTAAGTTACTTTATCTCTTTGCCCTTTAAGTCGTCTTATAAATGCAGAGTCATTCAGGAAACAAGCAAGTTATCTAAGACCTAAAGCACATCTTACGTTAGCTATTTTAAAACAAATTATCTAGAGACACTGCAGGACCACTATTTATAAAATGAAGACCTAGACTACTTCTTTTCTGCCTCACACAGAACATTCTTTTTTTTTTTTTTTTTTTTATTATACTTTAAGTTCTAGGGTACATGTGCATAACGTGCAGGTTACATATGTATACATGTGCCATGTTGGTGTGCTGCACCCATCAACTCGTCAGCACCCATCAATGTTTATTGCGGCACTATTCACAATAGCAAAGACTTGGAATCAACCCAAATGTCCATCAGTGACAGACTGGATTAAGAAAATGTGGCACATATACACCATGGAATACTACACAGAACATTCTTAACACACTTTTCCCAAATTCTTCTTTCAAGTATGAAGGAAATAGACTGACACCTGCAAATCAATCATAAAAACAATTGCTTCAGAAAATGCTTAGGAATACTACAATTGTGTATAAGTTTGTTAAAGTATCTTAATCAATAAATTAAAATATTAGTCAGCAAAAGATTTTCTATAAGTGCTGAAACCAAATGTGCTTTCTGTGTAACTGTTAGTTGATAAGAATTGTCCAGATGTCAATTACTCTGGCACTCAAGTTAATTGAGGTTCTACTGTCTACTGCCCAGAGGTGAAGCATGGGCTGAAAGTGGGAGGAGAGTGGGGAGGGTGAAGGAGTTGAGGGGGAAGTATCTCCCTGGGTGCTATGACATACAAGTACTTCAAAGTTTGGCAGGCCTCAGAATTTATACTTTAGATTATGTGGATAAATGCCATTTGTTGCATCTCAAGTGTATGAAAGTTACACAGTTTCTCTACGTACTCATTCATTTGAGGAAATTCTAGCATAATGTTGTTCTAAGCCTGCAAACATATTAAATTGTTACCAAGTACCATTAATCCTCTTTTGTTGTGTAATAAGTCAACCTCATTTTCAGTGGCTTAAAATACATTTATTATTTCTGATATGTCTGCTGTTAATGTGAGGTTCTTCTGTTAAGCTCACTTAAGTGAGTGCAGTCAGAAGCCACTGAAATGGCTAAAAATAAGAAATGGCCTCATTTACATGGAAGGTGGTTGGTACTGGCTGCTGGCTATGATTTCTCCTGGGGTGGTTGGGTCCTTCTCCTCCTCTTTTTTAAGTATACTTACTTTAGTTCCATGAATAAACAGAAACAAGGCATGGTGGGAGGGTAGGAGAAGAGGTAAGAAAAGGGGAGGGAAAAGAAGAAGGAAAAGGAAAGAAGTAACAAATTAGAAAGAAAACAAAAAGACAACATAAGACCCTTCAACTCCCTCCTCCTCTCTTCCTTCTCTCCTCTCTTCTGTCTTCTAGCCCTTCTCACCTCTCCTCCCCGTTTTTGATCCCTTTCCCTTACTGAAAAATCTTTAATTTCTGTGGGAAAATCGAGTATATTTTCTGCAAAAAGATCTTAACTTAGACCTAAAGCTCTTTACCTTTGCAATTTCTAGATGATAAGGATTCTGCACAGGATCAGGTTATAACGAGATTATTAATTAATATCAATAAATTAATATTTGATTGATGAATGTTTACATGAAGAAAAATACATCATACATTTTGGTAGTACTTGTGTAATTGACAGAAAACATATACAGAATATGCACTTAACCGTGCTTTGTTGTAAAGATTCACAGCTTATACTAACTTATGAAAATCCATACTAATATAAACATATATAACAAATTAATCCACCTGCACTTTGAGTCTAGGTATATACATACTAATAGGATTAGTCATTCTTTCCTTTTCTTACTTTTCCTAAGATTAGATATTTTATATGAAACTTATTTTTAGTAATGTTCTTTCTATCACCTCTAATAAGGAAAGCATAGAGTCTTAGAGCAAGATACTGCTAGGAAGTTAAACAGATATTTTCATTTGATTCAACAAAAAGTTACTTGACACTCCACAATCTAAATACTATTTAGGTCTACTTACATTTGAATTTCACAGTTTATATACTTTGATTAATTCCAATACAATCTCATTACATCTGGAATCTTTTCTGAGTTTTTCCAGTGCCTAGAAGGAAAAGATAAGAGCCATAGTTGGCTTACCAAATGTGCCAAGGACAATGACAGCCATCAGGAGGAGTGCTGATGAGTTCTGAATACCCATGTCTGTCCTTGATCTCCATCCTGGTCTGGATGATGGAATCAATACTGCAGCCCACTTGCATGTGCTCTCTACAACACTGAGAATGTTTTATTGCTCTCCTCCTTCTCCCTCCCCACTGAAGAACAAAAGGTACAGTTTATCAAGTAGCATGCTTGTCACTTATAAGCCAATAAGGACATTCAGTTTGTTTTTCCATCATTGTTTTAAATGGGGTTTTAGGGATGTGATGAGATGAGCTTGTTGAACAGAGAAATGAATCTATTATGTCCTGGGGGTGAAACTGCATAACTGAGAAGGAGTCAATGTCTGTTGTGGTTAATGGTGACTTGTAGAATGGAGTCTTGAGAATATCTATGCAACTTTACCAATGACATGTTTGTACAAAGTAAGGAATTAAGATGCATTTCCTCAGGGTATTTGCTTTTGGATTTTGTACCTATTTGCATAATCCCATTTAAACTATTAATACAATTTGTCAAACTAAACTATATGTACAGCTTAGATATGCTGCAAAGAATATCAGGTTCAGATTATGACTTTTTTCCTGTCAAAAACTGCAAACTACCATTTACTTGTTTCAACAAAGCTGTTTCCATGGGCTTGAAGTTTAATTAATTAAGAGTGACCTATGAGCTGTGATTTTGTTTCTCAAGCAGTTTCATAAGTGACCTTACTTATCCCATAGTGACCACATTTTAATATTTACATTAAAAATCAAACAACAAAACATTTTAGTTGGTTTTCTAGGGCTATCATATCAAAGTATCATAAACTAGATGGTTTAAGCAATAGAATTTTTTTTTATCTTATGGTTCTGGAGTCTGTAAGTCCAAAATCAAGCTTTTACAGGTTGATTCTTTCTTAGGACTATGAGAGAAGCAGTTGTTCCAGCTATGTCTACCTGCTTAGTAGATGGTCATCTTTATGTTTATGTGGTGTTTTCCTTGTATGCATATCCGTCTCCAAATTTTCCCTTTTGATAAAGTTACAGTCCATATTGAATTAGGGGCTCACTCTAATAATCTCGATTTAACTAGATTACTACTTTAAGGATCCTGTGTCCAAATAAGATCACATTTTGGAGTATTGGGAGTTAGGATTTCAGTGTATAAATTTGAGGGATAATTCAACCCAAAATAGCATTTCACTGAAGAACTGGTGCTTACTGGAGAGTTGATACACTCTGAAAGCAAAACTTGCCCAAATCATAAGATCTTTCCTTTGCTAATTCTCATTGAGCATCTATTACCTCCCAGGGCCTTTGCCTGACACTGAGTATTTGAAGATAATAACAATTGAGTTTCTGCTTTTGAGATGTTCACAGTCTGTTTTTAGAGATAGACAGACATGTAACCGCATTAAACTAGAAGGAGATCTGTATGATGACAGTTGTATACCTGAGATAGTATTAAGTCTATGAGGAGGGAAGACTTCCCCCATGGCAATCAGGGGAGACTTTTTAGGGCACATAACATTGAACTTGTGAAAAGATAAAAGAAAACTCATCATTTAGACAAAAAGTATGATATGCTTTTGAGACAGAGAAATGCATACAGTGGCACAAAGAAGATCTGAGTATGTTAAGGAAGGGGAGAAAAGCTATTTCAATTTTAAAATGAAATGTATTAATAACCTGCAAACATTTAATTGACTGATCACAGCTTGGCCTTTGTGCAAATCACAAAGCTGCAAATAAGCTAGAAGTGTTATTCAGAGACAACCTTGATTTCCTTGAATCTCATTTTCCTTCTGTACCAAATAAAGGTGATAAAATGTTGTGCTATCAATGCATACAACTATTATGGTGATAAAACAAAAGTACATAAATATGTTTTATTGTATAAAATATTTATTTACACTGAGATCCAATGTGCTGTATTCATAACAATTGTTTATTGTACTGTGCTTTGTGCCAACATTGCTCTATGAATTTTTGTTAGTTATCTGGAAGCTTTACAAGAGGTATTTCTAACTTATAAAGAAGACATAGACCTATCAGAATGGTGAATGATTAAAAATACTCATACATTCCTAGCAGCTCCTCCCTTTAAGAGATAGAATCTATTTTCCAACCCCCTTGATTCTGTGCTGACCTTATGACTTGCTTTGGCCAATAGGATGTGGTAAAAGTGATGTTGTAGATGTTCCAGGTCAACAAGGTAAGGAGGCTAGGAGTTTCTACTCCTGCCCTCTTGGAATGCTTCTGCCACCATATGAGGACAGCCAAGTTCATCTACTAGAGACACTAGGCTGAATCACCATCCAGACACATGAGTGAGAAAGGCCCACTCAGTCGCCAAGAAACTAACTATACCCCCAAGAGTGACCCAAAGAGACACCATCAGCAGAAACAACCGAGTCCAGCCCAAGTTGTAGTATCACATAGCCCAAATTAATGACCCTCAGAGACATGAAACAGAATAAAATGGTTTATTTTAACTCACTGCATTTTGGGGAGACAATAGGTAACTGATAGAGTAACTCAGCAGGCCACATAAAGTGGCTGAACACCTTTTATACTTTAGTTTTCTGGCTACAATATGCACAATATTATGTTTAGCCTATCATAAAGTGGCTCATAGCATGAATGGCTAATAGTTATCAATTAGTACCCTGAGATTGGTTACACAGATTTTACAAAGCTAATCTTATGATCAAGATTCAAGCTAACACTCTTCAGCAGTCTGAAAATAATCTACTTTAATGAACATCACCCTATATTAAATATCAGAAAACTGAATTCTAACCCATTTTTGTAATAAAATAGTTTTGTGATATTTGACAATTCTGCGGTGGTCTCTGAGCCTTCAGAGCCTTCAGAGCCGATGGATCCGGATTCCAAGCTTTAATTTTAAGCACAGCAGAGGAAGAGAAGTCAGAGGCTGATGTCCTGCTGTCGGGGTGATTTATTTCTCTACTTTAAACGCAACAACTCCAATTTCTTGGTTTGAGCTGGTTTCACAGTTTCCGCAGAAGAAGAAAGCAGACACTCAAAACAGCCCCTTTGTGAGGTCAAGAACTTAGTTGCGTATAGCAATGAGCAGTGTAGTTAGGCATTCTCCTATTATGAGCTTTCATTTCTTTCTGCCTCATTTCCCATTTTTCTTCCTCTTGGTTCTCTGGTATTATAGTCCTTAATACTTTCTTTGATGTGACAATTTTTTTTCTGTCCTAAGAACCTGGGGTGCTACTGTCTTCCTGGGACAGCACTGAATACAGAGTTCCCCAGAGGGTTTTCTCAAGATAAACACTCTATCAGGTCCCATGAAAATTCCAATAGGAAGAATGCTAACTAATTCAATCAAATCTTAAAACAATTATATTTGGTATATTGGTAAAAAGGATTGAAACAACATGAAACTTAGTAGTAGTTACTTATATTTGAAAGTTAGAAAATTGAGCCCGAATTTCAGTCAGATCTTTCCATTGGTGAGGTATCTAGTCTCTCGCTTTTTCTGCCTCTATTGATATGAGTTTTGACAAAGGAAATATTTTACTCACCATTTCACTGCCAACTTTAACTTTTTGATTTTAGCGCCCCTGAAGGCCAAAGGAGATATATTTAGCTTATTTGGTTTAATAAAATCATGCAGGAAGCATTGTCACATATAAAATGGTGCTTAACCTCCTCTGATTTCTATTTATGTAAATGTGTCATTAGTAGGTTTTTCAAAATTGTATCAGATTCCTGTGATTCATATTCTTTAGTATATGTTATAAGTAGTAATTACAATTATTATGCAAGCTTGTTTTATGTCACAGAAATAATCAAATTTTCTTGTAAATTGTGTCTTCAATCATGGTTGTTCTAAGACTTTGGTCATCCACTATTGTTGCTTTACTTTGATACTTTTATATAGCTGTTTATAATCAGCTACAGAGCTCTGAGGAGTACCTTAAATATAGGTTTCTAATAAACTTAGAGATTGTGCCATTGGAATAGAGAAAAAACATTTCCAGGACTTTCCTAGAAAGCTAATACATTCATAAGGACTAGTGGCTAAATATCAGGCTAAATAAAAGTTAGTAACGTGGAATAAGTGATTAAAAAAAAACTAAATAATTATTTTGTGATTTTTTTTTGTTTTTGCCTAAAATGTTGCTGATCCTTTATGCTTTATTTTTCAGAGCCGAGAAAATTTTTTTCTTTTGACCTATATATAGATTGTAGTAATTGAGGAAGACATATTCCTATGAGCAAAATATGGAGCACATTTCTTTCTCTCTACATGATTGCTCCAGAATTTGGAACCTATTTGAGATTATTCTTCACTTAAGGCAATATAGCTATCGGCATAAATACAATAAGAATCTGTTTTAGGAAACAATTTGAGACATGAGTGATTTTTACAAAGGCATTGACTGGAATGAGAGGCTTTCAAATATGAATACACTACTTTAAGGAATCAGAGTTTATTTAGAGAGTCAATAATAGCTCCTTGGCAAACTGGTCTCATACATTGTCTATGCAATCCCTGTACAGGATTCCTGACCTGTAGTAAGCAAAGAACATCACTTTCTGAAAGGTCCAAGAGCCCCAAGTTATCTTGGGGCCTTGAAAAAAGAGGAATTTCATCCAATTCATACAGATGTTTTCAGGGACAGATAAATCCGTAGCTGGATTCCAAGCTTTAAAAAGTAGTCTAAGATTCTTTATGGAACAAAGATTCACAAAGGCCCATGTTAAAAGAGCCTATGTGGCAAATAATTATCCTTCCTGCATTTTATGCAAATAATCAGGCCAAGTATAATAAGACTATACCTTATTTTGCAATACATTATTTCTACTGTGATTTTATCTTTAATAAAATTGGGGAATTAGAGTAAAACCATGTTTCGGAATAATATACAGTGCACCTGTTGTTTGGACAGAATTCTAAAATATTTCCCATCTTCGAATCTCCAAAATAATGTTTTCAATTTTTTCCTTCTTTTCCTATTTTCTGATTTTTCCTGATTTGAAATCGCTGTACTTTTCTTAAAACCCTGTGACCTGAAACTAGACAACTTAAACCTCAGAAGAAAGTATCAGCAGCCTATTTGTATACATAAATCACTTTCATACCTGTCTACTGATGTATGGGTTTCAAAGAAGTATGACCTATATCAGTTTTCCAATATTTTTTTTTATATTTGTTTGCTGTTTCTTTTTTTCTCCCTCTCCCTGCTTTTTATTTGTAGGATGTGAGACTTCACAAACTGCTGAAAATGAGCTTTCCTAACAATGTTGGGCCTATTTGTCTAGGAATAAATCATCCTAGCCATGAGAGATGAGACAAAACCCAAGATTAGATACTAATTTTCTTCCAAAATGCTTTCTCTGAAAAATTGTTAACAGAAGGGGAAATGTGAATGGAAAATAAAATCTTGGGATCCCAACTGACTCTGCCAAAAGAAAAGAAAATTAAGCTGAAAGGTGAGTCATGCAAGAATCTGGCTTTCCTTTTGTTCCTAAGTAGAAAGGTACAAATAAAAAGTTAAATACCACCATGGGTAGTTACTAGTTACTCTGTTTACTTTATTTTATAAAGAGCATGAGACCAATACAAAGTTGACGATTTCCCTAACTGCTACTTTTCTCTTGCAATATGTGGGGAGAGTAATGTGACCATGCCTTCCTTCTGACCCCTCCAGGCTCTCTCCCCTTTAAACATTAAAGCCCTCAAAATCATCTTTGGAAAAAGGCACGGACCTGTCCCACAGGTGAGCGTTATTAACCTTGGCAAAATAAACTTCTAAACTGGTGGAGACCTGTCTCAGATACTTTCATGTTTACATCTTCAATGGGGCTATTTTAAACACAGTACAACTTGGATATCATATTAAGTGGAAGGTGTGGACTGATAATGGTTTTAAACTTGAGAGTGCACTAGAGTCATCCTGAGGGCTTCTTAAAACACTGACTTTTTGGCTCAACCCCACAATCTCTGATTGAATAGGTCTGAGGTGAGACCTGAGAATTTGCATTTCTATGAAGTTCCCAGTTGACTCTGTTCTTGGGACTACTCTTTGGATTCTCTGGAAGGGACTTATTCTAGTCTGATTGTAATTGTATTCTAACCTAAAACAGAGTCTGTATATATTATAAATATATCCTTAATTAAAAGAAAAGAAAGAGAAAAAGAAAGTGAACATGAGAATTTTTGGAATTAATTATACCTGTCTGTAATCTCTTTGATAATAGTCATCACCCATGTAGCCTCAGGATACAAACAAATTAATTCCCATCTTTCAGTGTGACTCTGAAAAGAAGAAAGTGTCCTGACTAAATAACAACTACACTTAATTGAACAATGCTTTAAATTTATTCATTCAAATTTTTGAAACATGAAATGCATATGGTGAAAATGAACACTTAGATTTCTCAAACTATGTTTATAATATATTTAGAGTATGACTTTTTGTCACATGAGTTTGCGTAGTTATATTTTTAATCAATTAAATAATAACGTCTTTCTTAGAATCTTTTCAGATATCAACCAGTCAGCACACGTTATTGGACTTATGTATAAGATATAGTGCTAAGACTCTAGAAAATCTGGGTTACAGGAAGAACCCCAAAATTGAGGCTCAGCCTGGGAGACCGTATGGGTTCTTGGCCTCATGCAGGAAGGAATTCAAGAGCAACCTGACAGAGTAAAATGGAAGCAAGTTTATTAAGAAAATGAAGGAATGAAAGTGTGACTACTCTACAGGCAGAGCAGCCCCAAGTGCTGCTAGTTGGTGATTTTTATGGTTATTTATTGATCATATGCTAAACAAGGGGTGGATTATTCACGAGTTTTCCAGGACAGGCCCCAGGAATTTAGAAGTCAGGGTACCAATCCCATTCAGACTACACAGGGTAATTTCCAGGCATTTCCATGGCATTTGTATACTGTCATGGTGCTGGTGGTAGTGTATAACGAGCAGTGAGGACCACCGAAGGTCACTCTCTTTGCCATCTTGGTTTTGGTGAGTTTTGATTAGCTTCTTTACCATAACCTCTTTTACCAGTAGGATCTTTGTGACCTGTACCTTGTGAAACCAGTCCTGCCAAACTCTTATCTCATCCCCACCTCAGAGATGAAGTACACCCCCTTAATCTTAAAGGTCTGGAAAAGGACAGAGGTTTCATCACCTACAACTATTTAATTCTGAATAGGGACTGTCCCGCCTATCTAATCTGGAGGTATAGAAATCTCTCACTACCTGATGTAATGATTTATAGAGACTTGATCTTTCCCACAGTGGCTCATGATAAAACCCTTGGGAAAATACTCTTGGGCATATTTTTCTGGATCTGTTTTAGTCGGAAAAACATAAACTTTAATTATCTGAACCCCCTTGAATATAACAAATAATTATTTAAAAGGAAAATCTAATAGCACCTAGTGATAATTAAATGTTTAAGTCCAATTTAACAGTCTTTATAAGAAGTGTAGATGCCATTTGGAATCCAGTAAATAGACTGGAAAACCAGTCTTCTGATATAGGAAATACAAAGCAAAACAGACTTTCAATGAGAGACATTTTTATGAGAACAGAAGAAAAACAAAGACTCATGGTGACACATCTAGCCACATGTTAGTCTCAAAACATCTTTAGTTATAGAGTAGAAAGGTGGTGGCTGTCTGATACATCTTTCTCACCTGTCTCACAAGGAATAAGCTTTAGCTTACAGAGCCTCAAGAAAAGGTAGTAATAATTCTATTTAGTTTAGTTGGGAAAAGAGAAGTTAAATTTGAAGACATTAGTTTGGGGACTTGTCAGTTTACATTGTATAAAAAAACAGATAAAAA
Organism: Piliocolobus tephrosceles; assembly: GCF_002776525.5. Taxonomy (NCBI): domain Eukaryota; kingdom Metazoa; phylum Chordata; class Mammalia; order Primates; family Cercopithecidae; genus Piliocolobus; species Piliocolobus tephrosceles. Next base: position 115,562,951 of record NC_045436.1, on the reverse strand, counting down.
CTCACAAACAATGAACAAGACTAGAATCTAACAACAGGTGTATTCTAGTTCTTTTGAAATATATTTTTTCTCTCTTTAGACTCCCATCTTCACCAAACACAAATCATGGCAGGACTCATCTGTTTGCAAAATAAGTTTTAGTTTTATTATTATACTTGGCCTGATTATTTGTACAAAGTGCAAGAATAATAATTATTTGCCATGTAGGTCCTCTTTGATTTGGCTTTGATGTAACTTTGTTCCATAAGGAATCCCAGATTAGACATTTTCAAGCCTTGAGTCCGGCCACAGATTTACCTGTGCCTTCAAATAATTGTATTTGTACAAGTTGGGTGAATTCCTCTCTTCTTGAGGTCACAGGATAACTTGAGCCTCCTGGGCCTGCCAGAATGAGACATTTTTTATTGACCACAAATCAAGAACCCATAGAGTAACTGCATAGACGAGGTATGAGGCCAGTTTCCCAAGGGGCTTTTATAGTTTCTGTACGTCAACTTTGATTCCTTAAAGCAGTGTATTCATATTTGAAAGCACACCATTGCAATCAACATCTTAAATAACTAGTGTCTCCAATTGCATAAAGCTACAAGAGAAAACAGATTCTTATTACAAATTACTATATTGCCATAAGTTAAGAATACTCACAAATCGTTTCCAAATTCTGGAGAAATCAAGTAGGGAAAAAGAAATGTGCTCCAAAATATGCTCAGAGGAGTATATACCTTACTTAATTGCTAAAAGCTATGAATAGGTCAAAAGAAAAATTTTCTTGACTCTGAAAAATAAAGCAGAAAGGATCATCCATGTTTAAAGCAAAAAAACTATTATAAAATTATTTTAGTCTTTTATCAGTTTGGTCCATGCTATTGACTCTTGTTTTGCCTGATATTGGACCAACAGTCCTTATGAATATATTAGTTTTCTGTGAGAGTCCTGGAAGGTTTTATCATTCTCTACTTCAATGGGACATTGTCCAAAATTATCAGAGACCTTCACTTAAGAGGACTCATCAGAGTCCTATAGCTGATTATCAACCACTTTTTGAAGAGGATCAAAACAAGACAAAAATTGTCTGTGGATAAAAAAAGTCTTAGGACATCCACAGTTAAAGATACAATTGACAAGGAAATTTTGATTTACTCTGTGCACACAATTGGTATATAGTATTTATAATTATTACTGAAAATGTACACTAAGTTATATCAGAGTTATTGGAGTTTTGCATAATTTTAGAACACATACCAGTAACACACTCAGACAAATACAGCCTAAAGGAAACCAAACACCATTCTATACCTGACAGTGCTTCCTGTATGATTTTTAATATACCAAATAAGCCAAATATGCCACTTTTGGACTTTAGGGGACCTGATATCTAAGAGGATTAATCAGCTCAGAAAAAGATTTAATGTAGTATCTGATTTTGCAAAGTTTGTCAAATATCAATGGTTTAAAATACTTGATATTATAAAATAGGACTCCAGGACAACATAAGTAATTTATTTAGCCATAATGATAACTCAAATATTTGAAAAAGGCAAAAAGTCTTTACTCCTTCACAAAGAGGAGACTTACTTTCCAAAGTCTGTGTCTCTTTTCTCTCCCTGATTTTTTCTATAATTATTGAAAAGGCCAACAAAAATATTTCATTGTCTCTCATTATTCAAAAATCTTGTTTGAAAAGAAAAATCAAATGTCTCCTTTGCATTAGTTCACCGTTAATGCTAAAGCTAATTTTTAATAAACCCTTATCAACTTATCAATTACCCAATTTTCATTTTTTTGACTATAAGATAATCTTTCCATAAGTCTTTTGTAATCCTTTATAATTTTGTATGAAACAGCAAATCAATGTCAAAAAACCCTGTTATTCTGACACATGGGCCAAATTCTCATCCTGCATCAGGGTGCTTTTATTTTAATATTCAATTGATGGAAAAAATGAATAACACTCATGATTTTGGCCAACTTGCTTACACACAGAATTCTTTACAAGGTTAATGTTTCACAAACCTTCTACAACTTGCTTAAACCTTCGGTTTTATCCTGTTTCTTAAATGCTCTAAATTAGACTAAATGACTTTTTAAAAAAAAACACATTCTCGTGCCTTTCTACCAAGAACATTAAATTTCTATTTTTTAACGTTGCTGAGACCAGCTCAGCTGGGGAGACCCTAACCCAGTGGCGCTGGAGGAATTAAAGACACACACACACACAGAAATATAGAGGTGTGGAGTGGGAAATCAGGGATCTCACAGCCTTCAGAGCTGAGAGCCTCAAGCAGAGATTTACCCATGTATTTATTGACAGCAAGCCAGTGATAAGCATTGTTTCTATAGATTATAGATTCACTAAAAGTATTTCTTATGTGAACTAAAGATATGGGCCAAAATAAAGGGATGAGTTTGGCTAGTTATCTGCAGCAGGAGCCTGTCCTCAAGGCACAGATCACTCATGCTACTGTTGGTGGTTTAAGAACGACTTTAAGCCATTGTCCACCCTGGGTGGGCCAGTTGTTACTTGTTCTCATTCCAGTGAACCCACAACCTTCCAGCATGGGCATATTAGCCATCATGTGCATGTCACAGTACTGCAGAGATTTTGTTTATGGCCAGTTTTGGGGCCAGTTTATGGCCAGGTTTTGAGGGCCCATTCCCAACATAATGTAATCAATTTTAATTGTGGACCAGGTGCAGAGCCTAGGATACAGGACAGACCTGCAAAGTCATGCTGTTTCCAGCATAACTAGGTGTCATAGGAAATTCTATAGGTCCCCAGACCTTATCTACAATCTAATGGCTCCAAAGCAGGTAAGTTGTTCAATTATCAAAAGTCATCAAAGAAACTTTATGTCTTTAAAGCATTTAGCAATCCTAGTGTCTGACCTGTATAATTTAGATCAAATGTCCAAATCTTGAAGACATTTTTATTTTATTTTACTGGAATCTTTAAATTGTCTTTATTTTTAAAAGATTATTCGAGGCATGTGAACCAAAAGGCATGAAAGTTTTTTTTTCTTACAAAATATTTAAGTTCTTCTTTTATTTAAGCCAAGGATTAAAGCTCTTTTACATAAACATCACACACAAAACATATATAAATACACAGACTGAAGAAGAACCAGTAGTTACAAGGTGTTTCTTTTGCCAGTATTTAAGTTTAAAGCATGCAGCTTCTAGGGCCAAAGAAGCAAACACAACTGGAAGGCGAAATAGACTCCCCAAAATTAAGATTCCATTTTTGTACTCAATCCTGGATTCCCAAAAAGAGGGGAACACTGTGAGACCAGACAGTGCAATGCTTTTACCATGGATTTCACTGCAGTGGCCTTTCTCCAAGGCTGGTGGTCAGCCCAAAGCCAATTAGCCCATTCTGCAATCAGCCCATCCCCCATTCATACCTTTTAGATGTCGTATAGCATGCTTGTTTATGTCAGTGTGAGAAGAAAGAAGTATTGGCCTGTAGTATTAAGCACTCACTGTAAGCAACTGCCATTAGCCATCCCTAAAAGTATATCCTAGCTGTTACACACCAAGGCTAAAAGTTTTCCAAAAATGCAAAGTAATCTCTGACACCCCTAAAAGTCAAAAGGTCAGGTAACACAAACTACTATAGAGCAAAGCCTTTGATTTTTGAGAGAAACCTATCTGCTTACAATTCCTAGGGTTCCATGAGGAGAAAACAGAGGTATTTCCCAAAACTGGGTCTGTGGTTCCTCCTCTGTTTTTCCCAAGAAGTCCAAGGCTATCAAAAATTACTTTAGATCTTCTCATGTGAGTGTCAACAGTGGAAAGAAGAAAAACTGTAGAAATTATTCTGATGATTGAGAGGAAATGAAAATGGTTGTTCTCAAAAGAACAAGATGTAAGAAAAGAATAAGAATAAAGTCTGTTTAAATATATGTATAGCTTGGATATCCACTTTTAATTAAGCTGACTTTGAACCACAGGAATCTATTTAAAAAATATATATATTTAAAACAATTGTTTTTCACCAGCATCTCCAGGATTGGATTATCTTAGCACACTCTGAGCCAGGGTTGAACATTCCAGGGTTTAAGAAAATAACAAGATTCAATTATAAAAATTAATAATGATATAATGATAAATCCTTAGCAAATGACCACTATAAGGATAGCCATGAAATATCACACATGATGAAATCTTGAAAGTAATCCCTTTGAAGGCCAAAACAAGAAAAGAATGTATGTTATTATTGCAGACATCTCAGCAAAGCTAAAGAGATAAATAAAAGGCTTAAGGTTTCCAGTAAAGGAAACTAAACTGTCATTATCCTCAGATGATATGACTACCCAAGTTAAATGTTGGTTACCAAACTACTACAAAATTTTATGTTTCAACACTAATAGATGGAAAGTTATATTTTACAAAGATACCCTTTACAATAACATCAAACAATATGGGGTGGCAAGAAATAGTTTTTTTATAATTAAAAAATATGGAAAGACTTTATGGAGAAAATTATGAAACTTTAAAGACATTAAACAAGGCCTCAACAAATTGGCAGCTAGTCTATGTTCTTAAAATGGAAAACTCAGCATAATAAGAAGTCAATAATTTAAAAATTAATCTATAACTTCAAAGAAATTCCATTCAAAATTACAATTTAATTCAGTGCAAATTTGCAAGCTATTTCTTAGATTTATATGGAAGTGCAGAAGTCTAAGAAAAGACATGCTACTCTTGAAAAAGATGAAAGAATTTTCCATCCCAGATATTAAAAATTATTATAAAATAGTAGTAATGAAGACTGTGTATACGTGTAGACATATTGATCAATGGGACAGAAAAGAGACATTAGAAACATTCCTTTGCTTGCAGGACTTCACTGGCAGAACTCTATTTATGGCAGAAATAGCATTGTTGATCAGTGGGAAAATGTTATTTTATTAAATAGGGCTGTAGCAATTAATGAGTCATGTGGAAAAATAAAATAAAATTGGAAAATTCCCTCACATAATACAAAAAATATTCCATAAACAGTCATGTCTTAAACACAAAGAAAAATATCATAAAAACTTTAGAAGATAATATAGAATATTTTTATGAATTGTAAAGGGAAGTTTTTTTTCTTTTTGAAGTAAGACACTAACTTTAGTTGCTAATCAGAAAAAAAGCATATTGCTAAACTCAAGTAGAATAAAAATACAAGGTTATGTTCACTGTAGACACTATAAAAAGAAAGACTATATGAGCTGCAAATTGGAAAACTAGTTTTGCTCCGTATAAAATTGACAAGGTTCCAGTATCCAGAATATATAAAGAACACCTGCGTGCCAATGGGAAAGAGAGAATATACAAATAAGAAAAGTAAAATAAAATAGAATATAAATTTTACAAAATAGGGAACACAAATGCTCCTAAGCATATAAAAATATTCAATCTAATTAACAATAAAGAGATGAAAATTAAAAGAATAGCGTGATACCATTACATACTCATCAGATTGACAAGACTAGGTATTGACCAATATGTGAAGCAACAGATAATTTTATACAGGAAGTAGTGTCAATTGGTACAGCTACTTTGTGATACAACATTGCATTACCTGGTAAGATTTATGACATGCAAACCCTAAACACAGAAAATAATTCCTAGAGAAACTCTTATATAACATGAACCAGGAAATATATAAAGAATGTCAGCAATAGTCAAAATCTGAAAAGAACCCAAGTGTGCTCCAACGCAGGATTGGATAAATGAATTTTGCATTTATTTACTTCATATTTCTACAATGGAATTACTAAAATTGAATGAACAGCTAAACATAACGAAATCATGGATTGCAAAACATAATGTTAAATAATAGAATCAAGTCACAGAACAATACATTCAACATTGTTCCATTGATCTGAAGTTTAAAAGCAGGCAAAATATGTAATTGTTTAAGGATTCATACCTGGATGATAAGACTATAAAGAAAAGCAAGAAACAGCACAATTCAAAATAGTGAATAATTCTTGGAAAGGGATGGGTGTATGATTTGAGAGATGTATTTGTTTGTTATGTCTGTCATGATAGTATACCACGTACCGGGTGGCTGAAACAACAGAAATGTATTTTCTCACAGTTCTGAAGTCTGAATATCCAAGGTTAAGGTCCTGGAAGGTTTGGTTTCTCCTAAGACCTCCCTTCCAGGCTTGCAGATGGCTATCTTCTCACCGTCTTCACATGGTTACCCCACAGTCTGTGTGTTGTCTGTGTTCTAATCTTCTCTTTTTAGGAAGGCACCAGTCATATTGAATTCAGGACCATGCTAATGAACTCCACTTAACCTGATTACCTCTGTAAAGACTTCATTTCCACATACAGTTTTATTCTGAGGTACTAGGGATTAGGGATTCAACATATGAATTTAGGAAATGCATAGTTCAGCATATAACAAGAGGTTCATACATGGAGGCTTCTGATGTATTAGTTAGTTCTGAAATTTAGCCTGCATAACAAGCAGTAATTACTAGATTACTGCTCTCCAAATTGTATATATGCAATCATATTCTCTTTTGTATTTGTGGCAGACAGAAACCAAGTAAATGCCCATCAAGCTTCCCACCCACTTCCCTAGGAGTGTGAATATGATGAGATATTACAGCCATCATTATGTTATCTTGCATAGGCAAAAGGATTTTGCAGATGTAATTAAGGTTATTAATGAGTAGAATAAATAAAAGAAGAGTGATTATTCAAGTGAGCCTAATGAAATGACTTGTACCCTAAAAGCAGAGGGTTTTCTCTGGCAGGTAGCAGAAGAAGAAGTCAGAGAGATTTGAAGGGTGAGCTTGGTTCAATGCAAGACAGGTTGTTCATTGGTTATATCGAGGGAGTCACGTGGAAGGAAGTGAGAGCAGCCTCTGGGAGTGCTGAGTGACCCCAAGCCAACAGCCAGGAAGAATATGAGGACCTCAGTCCTATCCTGTAAAAACTGAATTCTACCAACAACCTGAATTGGGAGTGGATTCATCCCTAGAGCCTTCAAATGAGAGCTTGGCCCTCCTGACACCTTGATTTTAGCTTTATGAAATCCCAAGCAGAGAACACGGTCAAGTCACCTAGACAGCTAATCTACAAAACTGTGAAATATTACGTGGGTTAATTTTAAACCACTAAGTTGTGGTAATTTGTTACTTAGCAAACAACTGAAACAGTCTGTATTACATAGTAATACTGTAAGTAAAAAAAGTTTAATAAAATACGGAATTGTTTCCCATAGTTTCTAAGCTCTATATTTGTAGGCCTGTGCCTCAGAAAATTTGTCTTCAGGGCCATCAGGCAATATTGAATTTATTGCGTTATCCATGTGTTCTTACTGATGAATGTGTATCATTGCTTACTGTACATGTTCAACTACTACAAGGTTAACTCCACTCAGAAGACTTCACACCCTATGTTTCCATTTGAAAGCCTCTCTCCCCTCCCATTTTTTATTTTTTTTTTATTTTTATTTTTTTGAGAGAGTACATGATGTTTTCATGAATGGGAGCAAAAAAAGACTGGGCAATTATCTTCCTACATTATGCAGGAATCATGTCGAGAGGCTAAGTTTCCTATACTCTCTGCTTAGCATTCTTTGTAACTAAATACCAGCTTTGAAAATCACAGTCCTAGAGGCTTCCATACTCCCCCACATCTTCACTGCTTACATGATTGATTTTCAGCTACAGAAGGCACCTTCAGGTATCAACTGAACATTTTTAATAACCTGGGAAGAGATAAAGTCAGAATATGTCTAAACACACTCATATCACAACTCTTGACTCCCAGAGGAATCAGTTGTGTGAGAAAGGAATATAAAAGCCCTCAGTGAGAACAAACGTAGCCATAACACTTACTTGAAATTTGAAATCATTGTAGCAGGACAGTCAACTGGATTTACAAATTCAGAAATATTCAGGTAGAAGTTTACACAAACCTAATGCTATGCTATTATCCTGATCAACAAATACTTACTATATTTGAAGAAGTGGTAGATACACTAAACCAATAATTAATTGCTTAAAAGTATTCATATGCATGGTCCATAACTTTTCTAATGACAGAAATCAACTTGATCCTTCCTATGAAAAGTTGTAAAAATAAAGATTATATGTAAATTTTATCAGTTGAATGTAGCAATTTCTATCCGCCTACCATGGTTAAAACACCCTAAACCTATTTTCAGTGATCTTCCTACTATCACCTATAAAAATAAAAGCACAACTCCTGCAGCCAAATATTTATTTTCTTTTCCTTTCTTTTTTCTTTTCTTTTTTTTTCTTTTTTTGTTTTTCTTTTTGAGTTGGAGTTTCGCTCTTGTTGGCCAGTCTGGAGTGCAAGGGCGCAATCTCGGCTCACTGCATCCGCCTCCTGGGTTCACGCGATTCTCCTGCCTCAGCCTACCGAGTAGCTGGGATAACATGCATGCGCCACCATGTCTAGCTAATTTTTGTATTTTTATTAGAGACGAAGTTTCACCATGTTGGCCAGGTTGCTCTCAAACTCCTGACCTCAGGTAATCCACCGGCCTCAGCCTCTCAAAGTGCTGGGATTACAGACGTGAAACACTGAGCCCGGCTGCGCAGCCAGATATTTCTAGGAAGGTAAACATGTTTTCTTGTTGTTGTTGTTGTTGTTGTTGTTGTTGTTGTTGTTGTTGTTTTAAACAGAGTTTTGCTCTTGTTGTCCAAGCTGGAGTGCAATGGCACGATCTCAGCTCACTGTAACCTCCGGCTAATTTTGTGCATTTTTAGTAGAAAGGGGGTAGAAACGGGGTATCACCATGGTAGCCAGGCTGGTCTGGAAATCCTGAACCTCAGGTGATCCGCCCACCTCAGCCTCCCAAAATGCGGGGATTGCAGGCGTGAGCCACCGTGCCTGGCCATAAACACGTTTTTATTTGAGTCAACAGTAAATTATTTGACGCTCCACAATCTAAATACTATACAAGTATGCTTACATTTTAATTTCACAGTTTCTATATTTTGCTTAATGTTAAATACAGTCTTATTACATCTGGAAACTTTTCTGAGTTTTTCTAGTCCCTAGAAGGAAAAGATAGAAGCCATAGTTGGTTTACCAAAGGTGCACAGGACAAGGAAAGCCATCAGGAGGAGTGTTGGTGAGTTCTGAGTACCCATGTCTGTCCTTGATCTTGATCCTGGTCTGGATGGTGGAATCAGTACTGCAGCCCACTTACATGTGCTCTCTGTAACCCTGAGAATTTTTTATTGTTCTCCTTGTACTCTCTCTCTTCGCTAAGAATAAAAGGGGAAGTTTATCAAGTGGCATACTTGTCACTCACAAGCCAATAAGAAGCTGAGTTTGTTTTTCAAACTTTGTTTTAATTGGGGCTTTTGGGGCACGATGAAATGAATTTGTTAACTAGAAAAATGTATCTATCTATTACTTCCTGGGGTAAATGTGTATCTATATTTACTGGGGTGAAACTGCCTAATTGTGAAAGAGTCAATGTTAGTTGCGGTTAATGGTGACTTACAGAATGGAGTCTTGAAAATGTCTCTGCATCTTTACCAAGGACATGTTTGTACAAAACAGGGAATTAAGATGCTTTTACTTAGCAAGTATTTGCTTTTGAATTTTGTACCTATTTGCCTAATCTTATTTAAAGTCTCAATATAATTTTCCAAACTAAGTCTACTTGCACAGTCTAGATATACTGCAGAAAAAAATTGAGTTCAGAGTGTAACTATTTCCCTCTCAAGAATTGAAAACACAATTTACTTATTGTTTGAAGATAGCAGTTTCCATGGGGTTCAAGCTTAATTAACAGTGAACTATGAGCTTTCATTTTATTTTTTAAACAGTGTCATAAGTGACCTTAATTATTCCATATTGAGTTCAGGTTTTTTTTCTTTTTCGGCATTAACAAATCAAACAGTCAAATATTTGAACTAGTTTTCTAGTGCTCCCATAACAAAATACCACAGAGTGAGTGGCTTAAATAACAGAACTTTTTATCTTACGGGTCTGGAAGTCAGAATTTCAAAATCAAGATTTGACAGGTTGTTTCTTTCTTAGGAGTCTGGGAGAAGGAGTTGATCGAGGCATCTCTACTTGCTTAGTAGGTGGTCATTTTTATGTTTACATGATGTTCTTCTTGTATGCTTGTCTGTCTCCAAATTTCCTCTTTCAGTAGGAGCACCCATCATATTGAATTAGCAGTTTACCCTAATAACCTCAATTTAACTGGATTACCTCTTTAAGGACCCTCCTTCCATATAAGGTCACATTCAGAAGTACTGGGGCTTAGGATCTTGGCATATAAATTTGAGTGGGACATAATCCAGCCCATAACAGCATTTAACTGAAGAATTGGTGATAACTAGAGAGTTGATACAGTCTAAAGGTAAAACTAGCCTAAATAGTAACTTCTTTTTTCTTTTATGCTAATTCTCATTGTGCATTTATTTCTTGCCAGAGCTTTTGCTTGACGCTAGGTATTTGAAGATAACAAAAGTTGAATTTCTGCTGTTGACCTGTTGACTGTATGGAGAGACAGACAGGTCAACAGATTAATCTAGAGGTGATCTGTATTATAATAGGTGTATATCTGAGACACTGTGGAGGAAAGGAGGAGGGAGAACTTCCCCAGGGGAGTCAGGGAAGAAGTTACAGGAGAGAAAACATGGAACTTGTGAAAAGACAACAAGAAACTCATTATTATTTTTATGTAAAAGGCAGATATGAATTTGGGATAGAGAAATGCACAAAGTGGCACAAAGAAGATACAGACATGTTAAGAAGGGAAAACACTCTATTTCAATCTGAAAAGGAGATATTGTAATAACCTGATAACATTCAATTGACTGATCAGATCTTGGCCTTTGTACAAATCAGGAAGTAGAACATAAGCTAGAAGTATTACTCAGAAACAGCCCTGTTTCCATTGAATCCATTTTCCTTCTGTACAAAGTCAACGTCACAGAATTTTGTGTTAACACTGTGTACATGTACTACCATGTTAATAAAAAGTACATTAAGACTTTGTATTCCTTGAAATATGTATCTGTACTGAGACCCAATCATAATAACAATTTTTTTATTGTACTCTCCTTTGTGCTAACATTGCTCTATGACTTTTTGTAAGTTTTCTGGAAATTTTGCAAGGGGTATTTCTAACTTAGAAACAAGACAATAAAATATGAGAAAGGTGAAAGATTAAAAATAGCCATGCATTCTTAGCAGCTCCTCACTTTAAGAGGGAGAATCTGTTTTCCAACCCCCTTGATTCTGTGCTGACTTTATGACTTGCTTTGGCACTAGGATATTTTAAAAGTGATGTTGTAGATGTTGAAGGTGAACATGGCAAGAAGACTACGAGCTTCTCCCCTGCCCTCTTAGAATGCTGCTGCCAAGCTCATCAACTAGAGACACTAGAACCAGGAAATAGGTGATACCAACAACCAGACATGTGAGTGAGGCAGCCTTAAGCAAGTCACCAAGAAACTAACTACAGCCCCATGAGTGAGCCCAGGAGACACCATCAGAAGAACCACCCAGCTGATCCCAAAGTTTTTTCATCATCTCGCCCAAACTGATGACCTTCAGAGTCATGAGTCAGAATAAAATGGTGATTGTTTTAATGCACTGCATTTTGGAGAGACAATAGATCACTGATAAAGTAGCAAGTCAAATAAAGTGATGTATTACTCTGTTCTAGCACTGCTATAACGAACTACCTGGGACTAGATAATTTATGAAGAAAAGAGGTTTAATTGACTCACAGTTCCACAGGCTGTACAGGAGGCATGGTTGGGGAGGCCTCAGGAAAGTTACAATCATGGCAAAAGGCAAAGGGGAAGCAAGCATATCTTACATGGTGACAGCAGGAGGAAGTGAGAGAGTGAAGGGAGAAGGGACCACCCTTTTAAACCACCAGATCTCATGAGAACTCACTCACTATCATGAGGACAGCAAGGGGGAACTCTCCTCCATGATCCAAACACGTCCCATAAGGACCCTCTTCCAACACTGAGGATCACAACTTGACATGAGATTTGGGAGAGAATATAGTGCCAAACCATATCAAGTATCCTAACCCATTTTATCCTTGAATTGTTTGACTACAATGTGCATTGCTTTCTTTAGATTGTCCTAAAGGAGTTCATGGTATAAATGGCTCTTAGCTATTACTTACAGCCCTGACATTGGTTCTACAAATTTTACAAAGCCAATTCTACAACCAGCATTCAAGCTAACAATCTTTAGCAGTCATGAAAATAATCTACTTTTAATGAAAATCTCCCTGTGTTAAACATCAGAAAACTGAAATCTAGCCCAATATTGTAATAAAATAGCTCTGTGACATTTGGTAACTCCTTGGAGGTCTCTGAGACTTCACAATTCCATTTATAAAATAAGAAGACTGGTTTTTTATTTGTGTGATCTCATATTGTGAACCAAATTCCTGTCTGGCTATCAAAGGATCAGTGTCTGGCCTTAATCTTTGATTGGCTTGTTTATCTCCAATACAATCCGGTTTCCTTTTTGGGGATTGTTGAAAGCAGCAGGAACAATTATAACTAAATTACACCTATAAAAGAAAAGATTTACCACTTCTAATGTGGAGGACAAAAATGACAATAGGAGTACTAACCTCTTCACAGGACAAAATGAGGTCCGGGATGTAGTTCGATAAACTCTCTTCCCCCAACTTGAGGGCCTTATGAATTTAGATTCCAGATTTTAATATTAAGTATAACCAAGGAATACAAACCAGAAGCTGATGCCCTGCTAGTAGGGTGATTTATGACTCTCCTGTAAACACAGAACTACAATTCCTTGGTTTGAGTTGGTTATACAGTTTCTGCAGAATTCACTCACAACCGCCCCTTTGTTAGGTCAAGAACTCAGTTGTCTGCAGCAATGGCCACTGTGATTATGCTCTGTCCTATTAGGAGCTTTCACTATTTTCTGCCTCATTTCCCATTTTCTTTCCTCCTGGTTCTCCTTAGAAAAATAGTAGTCGCATTTGGCCCAACAACCTCATTACTGAGTATATATCAAAAGGATTTTAAATCATTCTACTGTAAGATGCGTGCGTAAGTATGTTTATTGCAGCACTCTTCACAATAGCAAAGACTTGAAACCACCCCAAATGCCCATTAGTGATAGACTGGATAAAGATAATGCAGCACATATAAACCATGGAATACTATGCAGCCATAAAAAAAGATGAGTTCATGTCCTTTGCAGGGACATGGATGAAGCTGGAAACCATCATTCTCAGCAAACTAACACAAGAACAGAAAACGACACACCACATGTTCTCATTCATAAGTGGGAGTTGAAAAATGAGGATACATGGACGTCACACACTGGGGCCTGTCAGGGGTTGGCTGGGGGAGGGATAGCATTAGGAGAAGTACCTAATGTAGTTGATGGGTTGATGGGTACAGCAAACCACCATGGCACATGTATACCTATGTAACAAACCGGCACGTTCTGCACATGTACCCCAGAACTTAAAATGTAATAAAAATGTAAATAAATAAATAATAAAATAGTAGTCATAAGCCTTTGCTGTGAGGTATAATTTCTAGGGGGCCCAATTGTCTATGTTCAGGCTCCCCCAAAACGGAGTCTGACACAAAGACTTAAGTGCAGTTTGCCTTAGAGATGATTATAGAAAGGAGTGAGGAAGTGGGGGGAATGTGGAGTAGACAAGGGAAAAAGTCTAATAAAGTGTATGTAATGAATGAGATATCACTGTGAGCAATCAGAGCTCAACCTTGCCTGGAGTCTTACACAAATCTTGTGAAGTGTTCCTCAGAATTGTCCCACTAAGACTTCAATTTTAGAAGTTTTAACTTCCTGTCTTAAAGAACTAGAAAATCCAAAGATTATACGAAGTGACTTATTTTACACATTAGACAACAAGTAGGGGAACATTAGAATCCCTGAGTAAAGGAAATAAACAAGATGAGATCAATGAACACCCTTGATGTTTTGCTGGTGCAATTCTGGACCACTGTACAGGAGGAGAGATCCAAAGTAGACCGTGGTAGTCATGCTGAGTTGAGGGAGCACAGATTTGAATAGAGGATAACTAGGGTGACTAGAAGTTTAGGAAGAGTTGGAGGAAGGAGAGATCTGTGCAGGAAACCTGAGCTCCAGAAATCTGCATTGAGGTCCCATTGGGTCTGTTTGATCAATATTAAGTCATGCATACATAGGATGAAACTCCTTAAGTCAAGCAAAGAGTAACCAGGAAATTGTCGGCTGAGCAAATCTCAAACATAACATGGTGTGGGGAGATATTTGAGGTCTGGCCTGTCAGAGAGAAGAGAACTCATGAGCACTCAGGGCATCCCTAAAGGCACGGGAAGGACATGACTTAGTACTACAGCTAAACAAACCCTAGAGTGAAGAACATTTCTAGACCACCCTAATGAAGCTCAACAAACAGTCTCAAACAGATAAAGGTGATGCCCTGGTGACTTAACCACTTGACAGAACAAAGCCCAAGACTCTAAAGAAGGAAAACAAATATTGACACTCAACAACTTAAGATTCACAATTTCCTGCAGAAATCAGCATAAGCCATAATAAGTAAAACAAAATCAAGTCAGTATAGAATCAGCCATGACAAAATGATAAACTGGTGGACAAGAATTTTAAAATAATTATTACAAATATGCTCAGTGGCTTAAAAGAAGCTATAATCATAATGAAGAGAGAAATGGAACATTTTATATATTATTTATTTATTTTATTCTATTTTATACTCTATTATAATATAAAATATTTAAAATATATACAGAAATGTAGGAAGAGAGAAAAAGAGAAAGAAACTTCTAGAATTATCTAACCAAGCGACTGGGAAAATTGAATATTCATCCATTAGCTTCTGTCCATCCTCTAAGGGTATGAAATCACAGGGCATCCTGCCTGTGAGCTCTGTCTGCCAAGCCTGCTTTCCCATTGCCAGTTGGAGAAAACCCTCGGAAAGAGAGAAATTATAACAGGCAGCTAAAATTGCAAAGCTGTTGTCCATTGCAACCATTGAACTCATTGGTGAGTGGAGGAGATATGCAGTGGAGCATCACAGGCGAAGACAGGACAGGCCATTTTCTTTATTATTTGTATGGGTAGCCAGGAAAGACAAACAGTGTGATATGTTTTTCTGGATTGCCCCCACTGTGCTATTGCAGGTCTAGCACCTCCATCATCCCTCAATGTCTCTTCAGTTACTTCTGGAACACCTGAGAAGGTGTCTCAGGAGGACTCACAAAGAAGGACTCACGATGACAGAATTAGTGTTAGACACGTCTCCTCCTCTCCTTCTCTACCTCCCACAGTAACATTGTCAGCGGTGTTCGAACCACAGTGACTCTGTCTTAAATGAGGGCTAGGAAAAATAAGGTTGGGACCTACTGGGCTGCATTTTCAGAAAGTTAGGGATTCCTAACCTCTAGATGTTTATAGTTAAGAGAACAGATTGATAACATTTACTAAACAGATTGGAATTAGGAATTTCCTGATATCCCAATATCCTGAGAACAGAAGCATTCCTAATTTTGCTTTAAAGATACCAATATTAATTCTTGCAAATTATAGTATTTAACAAAATTAATTATTTATCCCAAACTCTTGTAGCAGAACACGTTTCCCCATGATCATTTTTTTCTCCTATACATAAACAAGCATTGTACCTAGGGTGAACACGGGCCTCCTCTTACTTTTGGGAACACCTTACTCTGCCTTGGAGTACCTGTTCTTACACCACTTTCTTACAAAACTTGCTTTCACTTTGCTCTGTGGACTCATCCTGAATTCTTTCTGCCCAAGATCCAAGAACCCTCTCTTGGGGTCTGAATTGGGACCACTTTCTGGTAACATCTTTCTGGCGACCATGAAGCGACAATACTGAGGAGACCCTCCACCAAAAGGATATAGACTGCAGTACCAATTAGCTGATTCTGGGTATGCATTAGAGTTCCAGGGTAAAGGATGGGATTGGATTAGAGACCCAACTTAGGGGAGTTAGAATCTCTCCTGACAGAGAGGATTAAAGGTTCCTCTTAATAAAAGGCAAGGACCCTTGACCGAACCTGGGTTCCTGGCCCAACTTTGGAGATTAGAGCCCTTCTTAAGATTTATGGGGTCAGAGGGCCCTCTCAGTAAAGTTCCTCTTGGCTAAGAATAGGTTTGGCCTCAGGGGATGTTAACTGCTATGCTGTCTGTATTTATCTGCCTTGTCCTCTTTGCTGCATGAATCTGTTTTTTGGGCACTGTCTCTGTTTCACTGTCATTTTCAGGAGAGTTCATTTAACTGATCTTAGAAATTTTAACTTTCTCTAAAATTGCTGACGAAGATTTGGTATTTAAGCAATAAGATTACATAGGTGTGGTTATGTTTTGTTGCAATCACTAGGCATGATTGAGAAGCACCAGGATGGAAATCAGGGGACCTTTCTCCTTGCTGTTTTGTTTCATTTGTACACTAAAAGCATTTCTTATCTTTTCAAAATTCGGGCAAATCAGCTTTGCTTGTCCAATCCACAGTGCAACTATTGCCCAGAGCCTGCTTGCTCTGGCCATTTCCATCTAAATCCCCTTCATTTCCTTTGCCTTTTTTGACATTTCTTTCATTGGATTCTATGTTGTGGTTTATCTAAGAGTCATGGCTCAGCTCATGTATAGTATTTGACTGGTGTGGATAAGAGAATTCCGTTTTCAGCTGCGATCTCCTCATGAATGCAGCTGGCCTTTAAAACCTCTCCTTTCCTTTTTAGTGGAACTTGGCCAGTGGCAATACAATCTCACCAGTTTGGAACTTTTCTTTCCACATCGCCTGCCTCCTTCATGGGAACCACAACATTGATCCCAAAGGACTTATCACTAGGATGTATCCTTCCACACTGAGATCAGTTTAAAATAAATGGGAATAATGGAGAAAAGTGGTGAAATTGGTGTTTATGTGTAATACTGTTTGGCCTCAGTATTATTTGGAAAAGCAAAAGAAATTGTCTCCTATTGGAAGTATAGCCTTTAATAATATAGCATATAATTAAACATATAGTATTTAATATAATAATATATTATGTACTATAATAATGTAATATAAGTGTAATATTCTATTACACTTCCACTTGGTTTGTTTTGTAAGTGGGATGAAACATGGGATGAAATACCACGTGTTAAGCATTTTTGCTGCTCAGTCAAGATAAAACCCTGCAACAGGCCTGTGCATGTTTGAAGACAGGAAAGGAAGAAAAAGAACTAGACACACTAGACAATCCCTTGATGCAAGCCCCCACAGTCCAGCAGACACTTTTGGGTGGAGCAGAACCTCCTCCTCTCAGCTAGGAAGGTTCAGGTATGTCAGCCCATTCTCCCCTCTGTCCACCTGAAAGTTCTGCTGAGACCCCTTAGTCCCTTCCTCCTTACCCATCTAGTCCCACTCTATTCCCAGCACTCCCTGAGGAACCTAGCCCTGTGGGTACTACTTGTAGTGGAGCCTCTTATCAACCTCCAAAGGGAAATGTTTGTCCACTAAGAGAGGTGGCAAATGGGGAAGAAGGCACTGTAAGAGTACATGTCCCCTTTTCTATGTCTGATTTGGCTCTACATAAGGAAAAGTTTGGTCATTTCTCTGAAGATCCAGGAAAATTCATAGATGAGTTTGAGAAATTAACTCTGACCTATAGTTTGACTTGGCAGAATCTGCATGTTGGTTGTCTCTGTGTTGTACCGTGGAAGAGAAACATTGCATTTTGGGGACAGCTAGGACCCACACAGATGAGATATTGGTTCATAGCCCTAACCAAAATATATATCAAGCAGGAGATACAGAAGCTCCAGATCAAGATCTGAAATGCAACTATCATCAAAGGGGCAGTGAGGACTTCGGGAGGGCGCTCATAGGGTTCCTTGTTCATTAGAAGAGATGAAGAAGTGGATAAAAAGCCTATTAACTATGAAAAGATTAAGGAAGTTTCTAAGGGTAAAGATAAGAATCCGGTTTTGCTTCATGGATGTTTAGTTACGGCAATTAGGGAATGTATTAACACAAATTCTGACTGAAAAAAAAGGACAAACCCCATTGGGAGTACATTTTATAACCCAATCTGACCCTGATATCCGTATGAAACTGCAAAAAGCAGTATGGGTCCCCAGACTCCTATGGATCAGCTTTTGTTGTTGCTGTTATTGTTATTGTTGTGGTTGTAATAACCTTTTATTTTATAGAAAAATTTAATTATACAATCGTTATCAGGGAAATTAATTCAGTAATAAGTATGTAGGCTAGGGAATAGTTTTCAAATATTCAGCCAATACCAACAAGATCCTGTATGATTTACAGAACTGATCGAGCAAACACAAGAAAACTCTGGTTCAATTTCTATGAACTACCAAAAGGACAAAATGCTCTTCTATCTCAAATAAACCAGGTTTGAATGACAGCTTTTCAATATAAAAAAGACACACACACACAATAAAGACAAAATATCTCTTCTCATTCTGAAACATTTCCTCTTTTAGTCCTTATATACTTTCAATAATCTTGTATAGTAAATTTTTGCTGCAACAGAGAATGTTCCAATTCAATCTCTCCTGGTTTGGTGTTCTAAGAAGCCAATAGCCACAGCAGTAAGAGCATTAATACTGCTTCCAGAATCTCTAAAATCCCAATGCTACTGCCAGGCAATTAAATACCGAGACTGCAAGATAACGAATTGTCTCAAGTTTGTTAGACTCCATCAGTGTTTTTAAGGAAGCAATTTCTGCATCAGTTTTATTACTGGTCTCTGAAATAATACTTTTGGTTTGGGTATCCGTTTTTGTAAATTCTGTAGTTGCTTCCTTAAGTTGCTTTTCTTAATCTGTAAATATATCTGTTACTTTGCTCCTTTCTAGGTTGATATCCAGTTTATTATCTGCTCTGATTCAACTGGTTTCATGTATTAGTTGTTGCTTAACTTAGTCTAATTCAGTTTTCATTTCCTCATTCTCTGCTCTCAGATTTGTGAATTCACTTTTCTCTAGGATGACCATTTCTTTCCTGATAGAGCCCAAATTAGCCATTCGCTCTTGTACTGTTATTTTCTGTGGAGCTTGAGTGACCATCTTTTCATCAGTAGTATCCAGGCTGACATTTCATAAAGTAGTTAGTGCTGATGCTGCTGTTTCTGCTTGAGTTTCCAAGTCCTGAAGCAATGCATGGGTATCAAAAGTTAATTTCCTTCCTTCTAAAGGAGTTATATCCACTGGCGGCCTATCATATCCCTCCTTGCTTGTGGTGCTGAAGAAGTCTCTCCCCAGGCTTTAAATATGGCATTTTTAGTTTTTAATAACAGGGGCAGAATATACGAAGCAGAAAGAGCAAAAAGGACCTCCCAAAAGGTGCAGCTCTTGGCTGCAGCCTTAAGCTCACCTCCCACATGGGATTGCCCTCCTGATTCTTAGCCTAAACAAGGGAAGCAAAAAGGTGGAAAACATAAAACTGGACATCCAAGTCACCATGTCTTGGGCATAAATCAGTGTGTACATTGTAAAAAAACTGGATATTGGAAGAGGAAATGCCCAGCACTCCAAACGGAGCCATTGGCACCTGAACCAATGATGGCTGAAATAGCCAAGCAAGCCCACCAGACCTTCTGCCACATCTCCCATTGGACAATGGAACATATCTCCAGAGGAGCCTTAGGTAACCTTTGAAGTGGCAGGTAAGAGTATTAACTTTTGGTTTGGGTGTGGTGGCACACTCCTGTAATTCCAGCCCGTTGGAAGGCCAAGGTGGGTGGATCACCTGAGGTCAGGAGTTCAAGACCAGCCTGGCCAGCATGGTGAAACTACTAAAAACACAAAAATTAGCCGGGTATGGTGGCAGGTGCCTATAATTCCAGCTATTCAGGAGGCTGAGGCAGGAGAATCACTTGAACGTGGGAGGCGGAGCTTTCAGTGAGCCAAGATTGCACCACTGCACTCCAGCCTGTGGGATAGAGTGAGACTCGGTCTAAAAAAAAAAAAAAAAGAAGAATAAGAAAAAAAGAAAAAGAATATTAACTTCCATTTGGACATGGAGTTGCTTACTTGGTTTTGACCCATTACAATGGGCTTCCATCACCCCAAAACTGTATGGTCACAGGGATAGATAAACAAGTTCATACGTGCCATTTTACCTACCTCTTAAGCTGCTCCTCAGAGACTTTAGTTTCCTCACATACCTTTCTTTTCATGCCTGAGTGCCCCACTCCCTTGTTGGGAAGGGATTTGATGGCTCAACTGCAAACAATGGTATGTCTTGGAAATCACAAGGCAGATGAGGGTTTGCTCCTTCTGCTTTCCTGTGGTAAGGGAGGAAAGACAATGGGAAACTTACCTACTTCCCAAGTCAATCCTATAGTATGGGACACTGAGATCACAGGCAAAGTGTTAAATATTCCCCCCATCTGTATCCAACTTAAACTTGATGTCCTGATGTTTCCCCCATCTGTATCCAACTTAAACTTGATGTCCTGTACCCCTGGAAGAGACAATACCTCTTAAAGCCAGAGGCACAAAGAGGAATCCAACCATTAATAGCTAATAGAACTTTGGGAAGCCGAGGCGGGTGGATCATGAGGTCAAGACATCAAGACCATCTTGGCCAACACGGCGAAACACTGTCTCTACTAAAAATACAAAAAAAGTATCTGGGCGCGGTGGCACGTGCCAGTAGTCCCTGCTACTATGGAGGCTGAGGCAAGAGAATTGCTTGAATCCGGGAAGCAGAGGTTGCAGTGAGCCGAGATCGTGCCACTGCACTCCAGCCTAGGCAACGGAGCGAGACTCTGTCTCAGAAACAAAGAAAAAACAAAAGAAAAAAAGACTCATAGCATATTCAGATGTATACAAGTACATGCCAGTATAAACATTTGTCATATAATCCAACTGCAGTGTGAATGTATGTACATACATACTAATATGATCAATCTTCTTTCTTTCCTTTTCTTGTGTTTCATAAAAGAGCAATTTCATATAAATACCTATTGTTAGGTATTTATATAGTAAATTTGAGGGACAAGGGAAGTTGAAGTACTGATCAGGATTGGGATGAGACAACCTCATTTGTCATTTAGATAGGGAAATGTTAAGTAAAAATACCTAAGAATATGTATGTAAAAGAAATTGCTCTTTTAATTTTAGAGTGACGAGGGGACTTGTTTAGCCTAGATCACTTGCTTTTTGAATACCTTGTATGTGCTAGGCACTGTCCTAGGAACTGAGATGAAGTTGATAAGCATTGTCCCTGCCCTCATGAAGCTTACATGAAGCTAGAATAGAGAGACCCTAAACAGATGATAATAAACACATAGACTCAATAAACTCTACAGTAACTTTAGTGAGAAAACTTTATGAAGGAAAAGTACAGAGTGCTAGGAGAGGGTATAAAAGGGGTTTCTTCAAAGGTAGGAGTAAGAGTTGGAGAGGTTTCCTCAAGGAAGTAAAAGGCAAGCTATTCCAGAAGGAAGGATGGTAGCTCCCCTGGTAAAAGTG
Organism: Piliocolobus tephrosceles; assembly: GCF_002776525.5. Lineage (NCBI taxonomy): Eukaryota > Metazoa > Chordata > Mammalia > Primates > Cercopithecidae > Piliocolobus > Piliocolobus tephrosceles. The sequence goes on along the minus strand of NC_045436.1, from coordinate 115,541,450 downwards.
AGAGGAGGTATTATAGATTGAGAAGATTGTGCATGCCAAACCCCTTATTGGACTACTGCTAGACAAGGAGAAAAGAGGGTAAACAAGTTATATATAATATATAATATAAAAAAACCTTATATATAATAAAACCAAGCACGATGACTCTTGTCTGTGATCCCAGCACTTTGGAGGCTGAGGTGGGCCGATGACCTGAGGTCAGGATTTCAAGATCACCCAGGCCAACATGGTGAAATCCTGTCTACAAAAATACAAAAATTAGCTGGGCATGCTCTTAGGTGCCTTTGCTCCCACGTACTCCGGAGGCTGAGGTGGGAGAGTCACTTGAACCTGGGAGGTAGAAGTTGCAGTGAGCTGAGGTCACGCCATTGACCTCCAGCCTGGGTAGCAGAGCAAGACTCAGTCTCAAAAAAAAAGAAAAACCAAAAAACAAACAAACAACAACAAAACCTATTATGAGCCAGGTTATTGAATTTAGAACAGTATCTGACAGCCTGAAGATCGGGATAACTTGTTAATTCATTAAGTCCTGCATTATGCTACATTGGGGATGCAGAGGTAGATATAATATGGTTAATGCTCTGGGAGAGCTAGAGTGGATGAAGAAACCTATAAGTAAGAGCAATGCAGTATTTTTGTTGTAATTCAGATAATGAGATGTTATGGGAACATCAAGTTGGAAGCCATGAGCTCTGCCAAGGAAAACACAAAGGAGGTATTACTTGAACTGAGTTCTTAAGGATGAGTAAGCCTCCTTTTATATGTAGGTAGTGGCCCTAGCAAATGCAAAGTCATGGGCCTAGGAAAGCACATGCCCAGTTAGGGAACTGAACACTTGACTAGAGTGAATTTGAGGGACAAGGGAAGTTGAAGTGCTGATCAGGAGTGGGATGAGACAGAAAGAACATCATCTGTCATACTTAGAAACTTATTTTATTGCTAGGAAACAATTTAGATAGGGAAGAATTTAGAGAAGGAAATTTTTGTGTTTTCCAAAGACCCCAGAGGCCATTGGGGCTGTGAAGGAATAACTGGAAGGGAACTGAGCTTGGAGAAAAGTTGAACCAAAGCGATGGTGTTGGGGGATGACGGCCTTCTCTACCAGGCAGAGAGGAGCAGAGTTAGTGTTTTAAATTATATAGAACTAAAGATAAGTAACATGTATTGTAACAGTATAGGAAGGAGAAACAATATAAGTGAAGTTTACAAATGTTTTAATGCTTATTCAAAGGACAAAATAAAGACTATGAACCAATGAGGCACATAATAAAAAAAGTACAATTTTAATATAGTGAATGTAATACATATGTAATTCATCATAACGAACTGATCAAAACCTTTAAAAGACACACAACAGGCATCTAAAAATCTTAGCAATGCTAATTATATAATAAGTATATATTACATATAAGTATATAATATATCAATACAAGTGCTTTTTACCAAGAAGTGTTTTATTTTTCTTGCAGTAGCTTTGTTAATTGCACAAAATTATGTTTTGTTTTTGCCATTTAAGTGTTATCACACAATGCTATTCTGAAAGACAAATGTTCATGAAAAAGAAAACAAAAATAGAAATTCACAACCGTTAATTACCTAGATTTGTCATTTAAAGGTTTAAAGAAAAAAGGGAGTAGCTTTCCTACAAGCCCTTTCACAAGGGTCACATTTTCTCCTTAAAAGGGAAAGATTTCCAAACAAAGGTGAAATAGCTTAAACAGAAATATTTATAAAAAGAAACTTTACAGCATTGTCAAGGATATTTAAGACTACATTGACTAACCGGTTTCATTACTGCATCTTCCCCCACCCCTACCCCCAGTATGTCCCATCAGGACTAGAGCAGGCTTTGCATTCAGACAGAAATGCTTCAAAATCCCAGTGAAATGAACTGTGCTAAAAACCCGACAGGCATCTTCCCTGCCCTCCCCACTGGTCTTCTGCAATCCTCTAACCCAAGTTCTACTCTGTTAAAGGGGCCAAAGCTGTGAGTGTGGAGGAACCATGCCCCACTGTGGCCATCTTATATATAATTTTGTATTCCACCATAAATGCTGGCCTTCTGCAAATTATGATTTTGGAAAATCTAGCCCATGCAGAGGGATAAAAAATGGACATCCCTTGGACGACTTCTCCTTGTTTTTTTTTTTTTTTTTGTTTGTTTGTTTGTTTTTGTTTGTTTTGGTTTTTTTTTTTTCAAATTTCCAAGCCCTCTCTGGTCCCCTGTCCAAGGAGAAATGCTAGGACCTCGAGGATGTCGCTATGTATTTTAAAAACTAAATGATAAATTTATATTCAAATTGTTAGGATACGTTTCCCAAACTTTCAGCATACAAGTCATTGTTACATTTGCCTTTACTTTAAAAACTGAAAGAATACATTTCTATGTAAAGTGGCAGTCAGGAATGTGCCTGTTTTCTAGCTTCTTCATCTATCTAAAATATATATTTAGTTACCAGAATTATTGTACTCCTAAAAAAATCGTTAATAAATAGCATGTAAAATCAAAGTTTAAAAGTAAATGATGGCAGTTTGCTATACTAAGAAGATAAAGAATGTCTAAAATCATAGGAAGATATTAGCCCTCATAGAAAGCAAACTTTTAGAAATTCTGGAAAAGGAAATATATTCTACATAGATAAGGTGCGATACACTCAGCTTTCTAAAGCAAAATAATTAAATGAAGATGAAGAGTAAGGAAATTCTCGGACGTATTCCCCAAGAAACATTAAAATATTTCCTATTTCTTAAAAAGGTGAAGATAACAGTGTATCTCCATCGACAGAATTCTTATGAAACATCATTTCCATATTAAATCCAGTCTTCTCAGTTAATACCTTAAGGAATATTTCTTGGACATGTAATAGTCACCTTCAATTCAGGACACTTTGAAAGATTAACAACCAGGGATTCTTGCCTCACAGTATAGTCAATTGCCAAAAACTTCAATAGCATAGCAGATAAAATAACAGCAAATAGCAGAGGTACTATGCTAAACACTTCATTAGCTGAGCTGAAAGCTTAAGGGGCAAACATAGGTTTTCCTCACAGTCTGCAAAGTGGGGAATCCAGGAAGAAAGCTAACTACTGGAAAAAGAAATAAACAAACAAACAACAACAAAATCCTTCCTTCTTGTCTTCCCTGGGTCCAGAGACCTCCAGAAAACTGCTCTGCTGAAGACTGGGAAACGTTTCCATGCGTACTCATTTCTCTTCATCAGTTGTCCTTGTTTTCACTGTTGAGAAAAAAGATTATATTAGTTTAACCATTTTTCGCACTCCTTTCTACTCTACCCTGGTGTCAACACTCAGCGTTTATAATGCTTGGTAAAAAAGGAGTATACAAAAATCAATACAAGCAATGGGTAAACACAAAGCATAACTAGTGACAAGCTGTGTGTAATTCCTCAAGTAATTACATGTAAGATTGGTAATAAACTTTTTCCCAGGACAATCCAGAAAAATGTTCCCAATTTAACAACCTGTTAGTACAGAGAATAAAGACCCCGTGAAGTCTATGGTCTCCCTAGATGAGATTTAAAAACCACAAAGATCAAAGTGACAATACCGGCCCAAAATTTTCTGGATGACTTTCTTTAGAAAAGGGGCTTGTGGATCCAGACAAACTTCCGTCCCGTTCTTCAGGGAGGCTCTGAAGGAAAAAAAGGAAGATACACTCGTGAGATAGCAAGGTTGAAGACCCAGGCTGCGGGACTTTCCTCTTGCCAAGGTCACAGTGGACAGAGCAGCACAGAACTTACACCACTTCCACCTCGGAGCACTGCGGGCCTATGGCGAACACCTGCAGATTACTGATCATTTCGGGTTGAACTCTCTGCGTGGTCTGTAAACAACTGCAACGCAGCTCTCTCAACGCAGCAGCGACAGGACCCCCTGGGGAAGAAAGAGAGACACCTTTATAGGGCAGGTTGCTTGGTGAGTTCCCTGGAAGGCAGCTGCCCCGCAGAGGCTGGGATGCACCGCTGTACCCCAGTGCGTCCCGCGTGCCAGGCGCTCTCACCTGTGCTGAGGGGCCCTGGTGGCGTCAACAGCAGCAGCAGCAGCGCGAGTAGCGCGCACAAGGAGCCCGAAGGACCCGGGACAGGGGCCGCGCAGCCGGGCAGGAGGCTCATAGTGGTCAAGAGAGCTCTGCGAGCAGTCGCGGGTTCCTGAACTGAGTGAAGGAGCGGAGATTGGAGGATCCGGAGCACTGGGGCTTCCTAGTGCGTTTTGCACTCCTTTTATCTACATTCATCTCTCCCCACTGACAGGAAACTCAAGCTTTGGGATGCTGGGGAAATTCCCTGAATTCAGGGGGCAGTGTGGAAAGAAGGGGGAGGGGGAGGGGGGCTGACAGTGGGGAGGGTGGCCTGCAGGAGCTGCGGGCACCTCTACCTAGAGGGACATTCTCCACTTGCTCCGCGGTGGAGGGAGCTGTGGCTCCAGCTAGAAGGGAGCAGTGATTCAACAGGGCTTCAAAACTCTGGGCCTGAAGGAGCTAGGGCTGCTGGCGTTACTTAGGCAGCCAGCCCTCTGAGAGATGCTGCTCCTCTCCTTCTAGAGAGAAAAGGTGGAACCAAAGTAGCAGGAGCCTTGATTTGAGAAAAATTTCTCAAATTCAATCCTTTCTAATTAATCCAGGAAATGTTATGCATGTTTGAATTGCTCTAAATTGAAAGTCCTTCCTGTCTTCCTTGCAAGCAGGTTATTCTAGCTTTCTTGAATGACTTTATGATTCTCTGGACTTCAGCCAGGTTTGGAAGCCAAGATAACATGATAACAAGAGACCCTTGTCTCTTGCCACTTGAAGTCAGTGGCTTGAAAGGACCACCACTGAATTTTGTTGACTCCCCAACAGATCACCTTCTTTGGCGAGTAAGTCTGCTTACTGAGAATTCTGTACTTGTAGTATAGCAAGTATATGTGTGTCCAGGTGGTTAAACAAAAATCTTCCAAAATTACCCAGCAAATTGCCACAGAAGATACCTTGCTGTTGGCAGTTGCTATTCTATTGAATTGAAGAAGTTTTGGTCTTCTTGGGGGTGAGGTGTAGTATGGTGAGCACAGGCTAAAGCTTGCTAGGAATCCCAGGCCTACCCCAGCTCTAGACCCACCCCCAGGTGTGTATTTGACACCATTTGGAGATGCTGTGGGAGGCCAATGAGTTTGAGGGGCTCATGTGAAAGCTTCTTGTAGGGGTTTGTATCAATTTGGCAGCACAACAGCACCCAGTCTGTTTTCCCTCAAACAACTTCATGGGGGGAGTAATGCTCCCCACAGGCTTCTGGAACTCTCGAGTTTCATGTTTACTGGTGATCAAGGCTGTTCTCACAGGCCTACTCTAGTCCCCAGTGAGCCCTGCACTGCTGCCTGAAATTGAAGGGTGAAGTAACTTCCAGCTTCCTCTCCCTCTCTCCTTCAGTTATCTGAGGAGGAGTTAAGGCACTGAGGGTTTAAGGGTCTTCCACTGTCTTGTTCCATGCAGGAATGGCCATGGTATTGGAATGACTTGGCTTGCTTTCATGGAAATCGAACTTGATCCTCTTCTGGCTGGTTCTCAAGACCCTTGCCCTCATGGCAGAGCAAAGGTAATCAGTAAATGTGATGGCAATGAGAAACCAGTCATGAAACACAACTCTTTCCCTTGTCTCCTATGATTCCGAGAATTTTATTAACTCCTCCATCCATCACCTCCATTGGTGAGCAAGAAAGAGGTGTCATAGACCTTTGCAACTTTTATTCTGGAGGGAAACTTCAGAAATTCACTGGCTGAGTAAGGTTGGGTGGTATGGGCCTTACTCTGTGGGAAACTATATGAGAAGTCCTCACAGCTTCCTGACGTCATGAGCATCATACCTGACTCTGCAAATGGAATTCTTCATTTTTCTGGGGAGTGGTGATCTGTAGAAAACAGCCTGCAGATTTAGTCTATTGACATTTTAGAGATTAGAGTGTGTCTAAAGACAAAAGTTAAGCCTTGGTGAAGTGATAAGACTTCAAAAAATCTTGGGTGATTAAATTCAACTTAACCACAGGGAATAAACCATAGGATAAGACTTTGCTTAAAAAAAAAAAGTTTGATTACATAGGTTATTGACTTTTAAACTGTGTGTGTGTGTGTGTGTGTGTGTGTGTGTGTGTGTGTGTGTGTTTAGGCTAGTTCTAAATAAGCTATTTTAAACATAAGTGAACATATGAATTTGTTTTTGGTACCAAATGGTGAAATCTGAGATGGATCATGAGACAAGATTGACATTTCCTCCTGATGGTCTTATAAATGTATATATCTCACCTGGTTTGCACTCTGAATCAATTCACTGTAGCTTGTTTATGGAACACAAGAAGAAAAACAATACTTCTTTAGCTGACAAGCAGGTGATAGAAAGTCCCCACTAGAAGTGGGTTGTTGGGTTGCCCAACCTAATCAGGAAGCAATATGTCACGTAAACTGGCTTCCCATGCAAATCACTCTGGCCCACTGCCCATGTCTGGCTCCTATACAGGCATATTGGATGTTGGTTTGTACAAACGTGGATGGTCCAAAGGTCCTCTGAGGTTGAGTATAACAGCACCAAGAACTACTGAAGACACAGCACTTTAACAGTAGTTGCTTCTTTATCATCAGTTTAAACAAAAGCCATTTGTCTTACCTGCACTGTATCCAGGTGGCAGAGAAAAACTCTGTTATTTTCGTTCCCAAATAAAATAAAACAATTCATCTAATGGTATCAGCATTCTGATAGCCTGAAGGCTTAACTGTCTGTCTAAAGCAATCCTATTTTTGTCGTTCTACCACGATATAATGTAATATAAACTAACATAGTATAAATGATTTTTGCTTTCCAAAACACTTTCATGTTCATTATTGCTTGAGATTCACATTGATTCTTAGAGAGGAGAAATTTTCTTCCCATTTTGCAGCTAGGCGACGTAAGTAGAGCATGAGTTAAGTAGTAGAAAATCCAGCACTGGCAGTCAAGCACCAGAGAACCTGCCCCAGTAATTTTTTTTTTTTTTTGAATTTTCTTTTTTATTTTATTTTATTTTATTTTTTTATTATACTTTAAGTTCCAGGGTACATGTGCATAGCATGCAGGTTTGTTACATATGTATACTTGTGCCATGTTGGTGTGCTGCACCCATCCAGTAATTTTTAATGGTTTCCAGATTACAAACCACTTTCTTCACAGTTGCTGGCAAATAACCCCCAGTGGCTCTCCACAATCTGGCTAACCATTTTATTGTGTTTCCCAACAACCATATTTGAAGCTGTTGAGATCCTCAATCCTTCCACTCCTGTCTTTGAGATTGCTGTAATATCAAGGGTCCTAGAGGCTTCCACGTTATCCCACCTGAAACCATGCCCTGCTTTCTAAATTCCTCACTGTCTTCCAAGTAGATTCAAAGTCCTTTCTTCTTTGAAAAGGCTTATTCTGACAAGGTCATTTATAGGGTATTCCTTCCACCTTTGCTCTTTGAACATCTAGTGTACTTGTAATAGCTATCTCATAAGACAGAGTCTAATTATTCCTTATTTTTGCCTTTGTCTTCCTCAAGTCAACTATAAACTCCTTAAAGTCAGTGATGATGTCCTGCATTTCTCACATAACCTCCCATAATTTCTTAGTGTAGCAGCGAGCATTCTGTGAATACTTGCTGATGAATGTTGATAATACCTTTTTTTTTTTAATTTTACGGTGTTCTTTACCTCACAAGTAGGTCTTAAAGAGGAAAGGATGGGTCTGTTTACTGTTCTTAACTCCTCTGTTTTTCTAAACTTTACAATGTTGAATTGGTTGTCTCCTATGTGGGAAATTATTTCCTGGTAATTCTTAGAGAAAGTTAGAATGATATTAATATTTTCCTTCTTTGGAATCGAAACTTTCAGAAGAATGTTCAGAACCCTGAAAGACATTTTATATTAAAAGAAATACAACTACACAACTAAAGTATTGACCAAATAACATAGTTTCTATGACGTTGAGTTTGTAGGATGTAAATGACAAGGGGAAATTCTGATTATGTTATACTGTGATGAATGTTAACATTGTGTGTATGCCATTCTAAATTGATCTTTTCCAACAAACCAGAGAAAAATTTAATTATGTGATTTAGTATTTGACATAGGCCTTTTCAAATGTTATTCTAAGGTTCTATATTTTTTAAATATCCACTATTCTTTATATTACCTTTAAGAAATGCTATACAATTGCAGTAACTAAGGATGTGAGCACATTGTTATCAGGTTAAGCATATAGAGGGTATCAGTATAAGGAAGGCAATAAGAGTTTAAGTGGAGGATACAGTTACTTGTATGCAAAAGAATAGAAAAAAGGTAGTAACTCTCTGGTTTATGTTGCAATGTAAATGCAGTTTGCCTGTCTCCTTCTAAAGTGGGCTGGCAGTCCAGTGAAGCAGCAGCAGCATTCAGGGAGTAACACTGCTTCAAAGTCGCTTCACTTTTGCTATGAAACGTCAGAAATGTTTTCTTTCCTTTGGCCAACTATCTAATTTTCCTTGCTGCCCATTTCAGGTAGTATCTGTTGGAGGAGCAAATCAGTGAACCCTGACTGGGTCTATATCGAGCTAAATTCCAAATAATCATAGCTGGGATTTTCTTTCCCACCCTCTGTGTGGATGGGGCGGCTAGTTATCTATTGTACAACTGTGCAGACCTCAGAAAAGTTTTTGTTGACAAAAAGAGTTGATACATGGGAAAAAAAAGATGAGAATGTAAGTTTTAAATGTTTCTGAAAGCCTTGAGTTTATCAGAAACAGGAAGTCTTCATTGCTTTCTTCAGAAATTTGTTCTGGGCTAAGTGAGCAAAACACTTTTTAACATCAGATATTTTAAATAACTTGGAGAAGGCATTTCTATGATACTACAAAAGTCCTTTATGGAAACTGGATTTCTAATATTATGTTTAAGAATGCTTGTTTGAAATATTGTTTCCGATCACTATTAACGTCACAACTTGTATTTGTTTTAGCAGAGTATTATCTTTTGCATAACTTCACAATATATTCAATTATTATTTACTATATAGTAGAACCTCATCATTGCTGTTTTTTTTTTATTATTATTATTTTTTATTTTTTATTTTTTTTTGAGATGGAGTTTCGCTCTGTCGCCCAGGCTGGAGAGCAGTGGCCGGATCTCAGCACACTGCAAGCTCCGCTTCCCGGGTTTACGCCATTCTCCTGCCTCAGCCTCCCGAGTAGCTGGGACTACAGGCACCCGCCACCTTGCCCGGCTAGTTTTTTGTATTTGTTAGTACAGATGAGGTTTCACCAGGTTAGCCAGGATGGTCTCGATCTCCTGACCTCTTGATCCACCCGTCTCGGCCTCCCAAAGTGCTGGGATTACAGGCTTGAGCCACCGCTCCCGGCCATTATTGCTGTTTTAATAGTAATAATTGTAACGTATTTGTATATGTGTGATTTATGTACTTCCTGGACAGTCAAAACCATCTGTTTTCCTTCCTTGTCACTGCTTGAAAAACCTTTGAAGAGTTTCTGATGCACATCTAAAAGTATTATTTCAGATGAAAGAGAATTCATGATGTTAGACCTACCTCAAAAGTTTTAAGTTTGTTCTTAAGTCACTTTCAGATAAGTTAACAGTCTAGGAATAATTTACCATACCTATTGTAGTTACTAGAAAAGGGCACCTTTGTGATAATGAAACAGAAATCCTTTCATTCCTGGAATTTCCTGTTGAGAGTGTAGAGTTTTCTGAGCAATATGTAACATTGGTTAGTTATGCAATATGTTGAATTTTACTGCCAGCTTTGTTTAAAAAGGGTGTGAGAGGCTTTGATCAACAGGAATGTGAAGTCAAAGTTATGTATGGCATCATCTTACCACCTGTCACATGAATAAACCAGGATTCAGAAAGAAAGAAAGAAAGAAAGAAAGAAAGAAAGAAAGAAAGAAAGAAAGAAAGAAAGAAAGAAAGAAAGAAAGAAAAACTAGCAAAGACCTAACATTTGATAAGGATGCAAAACAATATTCGTGAACTTAAAGGACAAAGACACAGGCACACCAGCACCACCACAAGCCCCATCACCACATCAACAAAACAAAGATTAATAAAAATTGAGAATAGAACGTGTCTTATACTTTCATGAAGTCTGATTATGAATTCCCAGTGAATAACTGCTGTCATGCACATTTAAAATGTTCTTTTTATAAGAATTGGGAATTAAGGAATTGCTCACACTGACAAAAAAGATGTTGCAATGCAAACCAAAAGTCACAAAATCCTAGAAATTCTGCCTAATGTTCGACCATGAGTTTCTTACTAGCCACTTTGGATTTTAAAGCTTGACTTCCTTTGGAGAGTAAATTGACCAAATTGCTTTAACAAAATCTTTTATTTTGAATCATTTCAGTTTCCAAAACATTCAGCATTAGTAAATCAGACTGGGAGTCACTTCATTTGGAACAGAATGTCCCTTGGAAAGAGTTTTGGGATTTTTCTCTAATTTAAATTTGAGGCCAGACTGATGAATGCTATGACCAGAGATTATGTCATAGAACAGAGAAATACAGTAATGACTCACATATTAGAAATAGGCCACAAGCTAGTATCTGTCACAATGTTGCTATATAAAAGATAGTTCTCTGTAATAAATGAAAGTTGTGAAAGTTTCATATTGAACTATATCTAGTCAGCTTTCTGTGATGGTTTGAAATTAAAATCATTACTTTAATTGAAGCAATACTTAGAAAAAAATGGTTCCTTCAGTCATCCACGGATACTTCTTTTATCTGAATTTAAGTCATTCTGCTGCCACAAACTTTCTGTAGGATCGTAAACAATTTGCTATTTATTTAAATGAAAATACTAATATCAGCTTTTTCCCCATAAAGCTATTAAGAAGAACAAAAAGGATAGCTGTGAAAACTGTAAAAACTATTTTTTCTTTTTTTATGTTTTACATTGATGTAAAATTTACATAGTGAGATGTACATATCTTAAATGTACAGTTCAGAGAGTTCTGAAAATGTAAATAGCTAATCAAGAGAACATTTTCATTTTTTTTTTTTTCAGAAAATCCATGCTCTTTTCCATTCATTCTCTTCTCCAGAGGAAATTGCTGTTCTGATTTTTAGTTTTGCCTACTCTTGAATTTTTAAAAATGGAATCACCAATGTGTACTCTTTTATGCCTGGCTTTTTTTTGTTCAACTTAATGTCTGTCAGATTCACACATGTTATTGTGAATAAGAGTAGTATATTTCTTTGTATTCAATTAAATATTCATTCAATAATTCAAATGAAGTATTCAATTGTAGAACTATACCCAGGTTTCTTTATTCATTCATCTGTGGATGGACAGTCAAGTCATTGTCAATAGTTTGGCTACCATGAAGTGGCTGTAAACATTATTTTAGAAATCTTTTTGCATGTCATAGGGAAAAGATTGCCATAAAATTATTGTCACTCTTCCTATTGAGATGTGGTATCTATGTTTCATATCCTTGAATCTGAACTGGTCTTGTGGCTGGTTTTGATCGACAGAATTTGGCAGAACTGATGCTGTGTAACTTGTGAAAAGAGATCTGCAGCTTCCACCTTGGTCTTTTGGAATGATTCTTCTTGGAGCCCAACCTCTATGCTTTGAGAAGCCTGAGCTATGTGTAGAGGCCACATGGAAGAGAACCAAGGCACTCCAGCTGATAGGCCTCACTGGGCTCCCATCTGACAGCCAGCACCAACCTGCAACCATGTAAGCTATCATCTTGTACTTTCCAACCCAGTCACATTTCAGATATCTTCAATTCCAGCCACATGTAGCAAAAGATCCAGAGAGATGAGTCCAGTCCCCTATTAACCCAGATAATCCTGAGATAATAAGTAGCTATTGTTTTAACTCACTAAGCTTTGAGATCATTGTTTACACAGGAACAATCAAATTATTTATTTTCACTTCTTGTGGCTAAGTATTAGGAGTAGAACTGCTGGATCATACAATATGTGTATATGAATCTTTACAGAAAATTACCAAATGATTGCCAAAGGTAGTTTTACCTTTTCATACTCCCACTAACAAAGTAAGAGTGCTCTGGTCTCTCCATATCTTCGTCATAACTCTTTTTAAATTCTTAGCTACTGGCAGTTATTCATGCTATCCCATTAGGTTTTTGATGATTATTTCATGATTACTAATAATGTTGACAACTTTTCCCTGTGTTTAATTATCATTTGTAAATCTTCCTTTGTGAAATCTATTTAAAAATCTTTTGTCTATCTTGTTGTAAAATGAGATTTTGCCATGTTATATTTGTTTGTCGGAGTTCATTGTATATTCTAGATACAAGTCCTTTCATTGATAGATAAATGTATTGTGATTCTTTTTTATTTTCTTTCTTATTTTGTTTTTTGAGATGGAGTATTGCTCTGTCGCCCAGGCTGGAGTGCAGTGGGGGCAATCTCGGCTCACTACAAGCTTCACCTCCTGGATTCACGCCATTCTGCTGCCTCACCTCCTGAGTAACTGGAACGACAGGCATCCGCGAGCACGCACAGCTAATTTTTCGTGTTTTTAGTAGAGACGGGGTTTCACCATGTTAGCCAGGATGGTCTCGATCTCCTGACCTCGTGATTCCTCTGTGTAGGCCTCCCAGAGTGCTGGGATTGCGGGTGTGAGACACTGCCCCCAGGCCTTGTGATTTTTTTTATTCTATAGTTTGACTTTTTATTTTCTTAAGAATGTCTTTGAGGAGGAGAAAGTTTGAATTCTGATGAAGAATAGGGAGTGACTGCTAACTGGTGTGAGTTTGGGGAATGATTAAAATGGCTTTCTATTGAAAACAAGTAAGTCATAAATGCTTCATGTTGGCCCAGAAATTTCTGTATGACCTGGTCCCTTCCAACCTCTCTGACCTCACTCATGCCATGTTCCCTTTTCTAAGATCCAGCCATCAGCAGCTACTCTTAGTTATGAAAACACAGCACACTTTCCTGCTTCTGACTTTTACCCTCCTATGCATTCTGCCTGGAACCCACATCTCTAGGCTCTTTCAGGCTTGTGTCATTTTTTATCCTTCCAGTGTCAGCTTACAATGTCACCTTCTCAGGGACCACTGTTCTAAGGTAAGCATTCCCAACCAAGTTCTGTTTTGACAAAGTCATGAAGTTACTCTGCCTCTTTCTTTCTTTTGTTTTTTTTTTTTTTTTTTTTTTTTTTGAGAGGGAGTCTCGCTCTGTCACCCAGGCTGGAGTGCAGTGGTGCCATCTCGGCTAACTGCAAGCTCCGCCTCCCAGGTTCACGCCATTCCCCTGCCTCAGCCTCCTGAGGAACTGGGACTACTGGTGCCTGCCACCATACCAGGTTAGTTTTTTTTATTTTTAGTAGAGATGGAGTTTCACCACATTAGCCAGGATGGTCTCGATAGCCTGACCTCGTGAACTGCTCGCCTCAGCCTCCCAAAGTACTGGGGTTACAGGCATGAGCCACCGAGCCCGGCCTACTCTGCCTCTTTCTTAGTGTCTACCACAGTCTCCACCAAAGTGGCAGGGGAGAAATATATGTTATATCTTTGCTTCTCTTATTTTTACCTCTCTCACTGAAATATGAGGAGACTCAGAGGAGGAGAAGCTCTTATACTACTCTGTTCATCATGTGTCTTGACCATTTAGCACAATGAAGGTTCTCAGTAAACAGAAATTGAGTATTTGAATGAATAAAATGAAAATAGAGAAAGCCAGGTGCAAATGAAGAGTCTGAAGACAGGAAAACATGAATTGAGAAACTTTCTACCAGAGAGAAAGAAACAGAGAGAAAAATGGAGATAGAGAAGGAGAGGGAGAGGGATGGGAAAAGGCAATACCTGAAGAGATCAGACTAGGAAAGGTTCAAGTTATTGCTGGAGGGAACAGAAGAAAGAGCTAACCAAGACCAAATAAAAGGCTTTACACAGCAGTGAATGACCTAGTAAGATCTCATCAACAGACTTTCATCAATCTCCTTGTCTTTCAACCACTTCTGCTCCGTTTCTCCAGGATGATTTATCCTCCTCCCAGAAGGATGTAGTACTTCAATGACAGCTTGCTTTTTAATACATGGAGGATTTTGTCATAAACATTGAGACCTATCCAATCACCAGTTCCACATCTACAGGCCAACCTTCAGAGACGTCTTCCTGGAATACAAAGAAGAGGCTAGAACTTTTTAGATAAAAGTTCCTCCTTTTGGTTCGTTTTTAAAATTGGTGACAGTAGGTGCTGTCTCGCAGATTAATTCCAAGCTATCTTCCTTCTTTGCCACCTTGGACAGTTCCCACAAAACCTTCTAGGCCTCACTCTGTTTCAAAACATAAGCATTCATCTGAGTGCTCTGTGCAGGAAGAAAGGTGGTGTACAGTTGTCCGAAATGCTAAGAGCTATTGTCAAGGCAAGCTGATGCAGGAGGGACCAATATGGACCCTTTAGTCTTCTTAGTTTGTAAAACCCCTTAGTTCACAGTTTGACAGTCATGGGAAGGATTGCCACCACTGATTCTATCTAGGAACAGTGATGTATGAGATGGGGATATGTTTGGCTCTTCTCTCCTCCTCTATGCCTAAAACATCATATGAGCCCAAAATACACAAAATCTTAAACCTAGCACATTTGAAGAGTATAAGAAGCTAGATGGACATTTGGTATGAGAGATGTTATTAAGTTAAAAAGTCAGTTATTTCCTAGAAATGACACATGAATTTATATTCTCACCGCTTCCTAATGCCTTAGTTTCCAGGTGGTTGAAAGCAAGTTACCCCAGTTATGTCTGACTCATCAGAACCCAGGACCGCACAACCTGGAGATCACCCGCTGCAGTAGTGTGTTCCGTCCTTGCATCCGTCCTGCCCTTTCATCTCCATTCCTTGCTTCAGTGTCTAGGTCAACACTGCCTTGTGTTGACCACAGTTGTCATCCATAACAGGAAGTTGGGTTAGGCCTTTTTCTCTGTGGATGAACATAGAGGGAGCCTTTCCAAGATGTTTGCTCCACCCTTCTTTTCTCTTTCTGAGCAGAATCTTTTCCGAGAGTCCCATATCAGATATGATGTAAACCTTGAATTTTACAGTGAAATGTTGGCTTCATATTTAACCATGACACTGATCTGCTTCAGTGTCTGACTTAAAGATTTATTTGTTACTGGTCAATGCATCTAACATTGAGGCTCATGGAAAAGCCCTGATACTTAATGACAGAGGTAAAAATGAGCTGCCTGTTGATTTAGCAGTATGAGGTGTTAGAGTGCCAAATAAGAGATCTCCAATAAAAACAATATTAATGCCCGATTACGCATTTCCGGGACTGAGATCAGCCATTTCTCAAAGAAGGTTTACTAATCTGGCTACTTTAGTTCTGTTGATACCTATGATACAAATCGTAGTATTTAACGTTTTGGTAAATACTGAAATTGTGAATTGGCTCCAAATCTTTTCAGGCATGTTTGTGAACCATAGAAGCTCTCTAAATAGTATGATTGAATGTGAGCTACTATTTAGGAGATTTACCAACCTATTAAAAGTATGTAAGTACATTAGAGAGGTGGGGAAAAAATAGAAACAAGAGAGAAAATGCATTACAATTTGTTCCAACAGAGTTTTTGATCTCTTCACTCCAAGTATTGTGAGTGAATGTAAAAATATCATTCGATATCTACAAAATGCTATAATTCATCTGTTGTGTCTCACCAAATACCAGGGTTGTCAAGAGATTTCTCACTTGTGCCTTTCTTCATCATTTGATGGTCATGTTGAGTAAAGTGAGTTGCTTCCCTCTGGCAATCATTGCTGATGTTGAGTAAACTTGTTCTGAACCATTGTTATGCTGCTGGGACACACAACATTGGATAATGGCATAAAAGACTAACAGGATGTGGTATAACTTGACGCACTAAATCCTCTGCTAAATCACACTTTTTGTTTTACTCAACTGTCTTCCTCTTTTCATTTGGCATTTCATCTGATTAATCTTACCACTGTTCATGTAATATAAAGGTGTAGCTAGGTCAACACTAGAAAGATTCTGATTGTTATTCTACTTACCCCTTACTCTAAATAAGTATTTTAACAGACAAGAAATATCTTCCTTATCTAAACATTTGTGGCAGAATAAGTTCAATATCTTGGGATTTCTAAATCTCTTTTTTTTTCTTTTTCTTTCATAAACTCACGCTTGCCCGCTACACCTTATCACATATAAAAAACAACAACTAATATTTTATGAGAACTACTTTGTTCCAAGTGTGTTTTATGAATTATCTCTAGCTAATCCTCCCAACAACTATTTTTGCCCATTTTTCTGCATATGATTATAGAGTTTAAGAGAGGTTGAGTGACTTGGCTGAAATCACACAGGAAATTGATGGAGCTGGAGTTCAAAACCAGGCCATCTGACAGCAGAGCCCACATAGGTCATCACTGCCTGCTATTCTTCATTGCTTCTCCTAAGGTCTACTTTGTATGTCCACAGCTTCACCTACCAAGAAGAGGGATGGGAATTTGATCTTTTTCCAAAGACAAGCGGACATGTCAGAGAAGTCCTTGTGCACTTTACACCATCCTGCCTCCCACCTGGTTCTCTGTGCCAAGCTCGTCCACCATCTCCTTTCTCTATATACCATTCATTCATTCCTCAAACTTTTTTTTTTTTTTTTTTTGAGTTTCTACTAATACCAAGCAATGATGACGGCACTGAAGATACAGCAATAAGCCAATCAAAGATTTTCTCTAGAGTAATTATTTTATTGGGGCTGACGATTGACGATTGAATTAATCCTTTCCTGGATTATTTCGATAGCCCTCTAACTTTTCTGTTTGCTACTATTTTTACACCTACTTTTTGGCACAATTAACCCACATAATCTTCAATATTATCTCCTTGTTTTCAGACAACTATTCTTAACATGTCTTCCCAGACCCTGTCTGGCTTTGGCCATCCTGTCTCTCATTCTCATCACGCTCTAGGCTCCTCTTTACTGTCTGCACTGCTGCCACTAACTGGCCTTTCTTCAGTCTCAAGTACACATCTACTTCCTCCTCTGCCCAAGTTTTACCCTTGCTGTATCCTGTTTAGCTGTTCCTTCTTTCACTTAATTAACTCCTACTCATTTTTTTTACCTCAACTCAATCATCACTTCCTTAGAGAAGTCTTCTCTGACTTTTCTGAGTAAGTCAAATACCACCATGGAAGTAGATTATGAAATAGGTTTAGAGACTTATGATCAGAAATTTTTTAAAAGGGAAATAGAATGAAATAGAAAGTGTGAGGGGGTTACAGCTAAGAAGGATAACTATTATCTCATTAATTATTGTTTCTCTGTGTGCTAGAAGGACAACATACCCAACTTGTAATACTTTTACAGAGAGATGAGAGAGAGAGAGACAGAGAGAGAGACAGAGAGAGAGATCATTATTGTCTGATTCTCTCATTAGACTGGAAGCCCCATGAGGTCAGAGGAGTGTGTCTGCTTGCTTTTCATTTAATCCGTAATTTCTCATTTAATTGCTGACTCTCATTTAAGCACTCAAAGCATTTTTGAGGAAAGGAGGAAAGAAAGAAGACAGGTATGGGAATTAACATTTGGAACATGGAAATTTTGCACTGTTACATTTTGTAGCATGACCACACCTAACTTGGCCCATGCAAATTCTGTAGACTTGCCAACATTATATTTGAACACAGTGAGATTTTCCACGATGTTTATTTACTTTTAATAATTCTTTTAAATAAACAAATGCTATTATTGATAAGTTTTAAGTGAAATGCTAAGCTCAGGACATCTGATATTATTGTAAATTGCATTACTTTTTGAATAGAGCTTTAGAAATCCAAGCCTTCCTGAGAACCATGGTAAAAAGAGCCTTATTATTTTTTCTTCTGGAAAATGTATGAGGAATTTAGAAATGATGTCAGAACTAACAAATTGGCATCTTATCTCTGCTTGAGGATACTTCTTTCCCCTGTGAAGCTCTTTTAATCACTGTTTCCAGCCTTTTTTACTCCATCAGTTGTTAGTTTTCTGTTTCAAGGGTCAGGACCCTAACCTAATATTAGTCTCATGAGAAAAGGTAATTAATTAGCTACATAATTGACTATTTCAGTTTTACACTTTGTCTCCTAGGAAGCAGAGATAAATTATAAAACCCTAATAGTCAGTTAAATAGCTAATTAGCTTATTAGCTATTTAACTAAGACTGAAGCATTATCAGTCTCCAAACACTGTTTTCTTGGTTCTACCTCTAGTGCTGGCTCCATTCTCGGGTTCCACATAGCTTCAGGATGTGACCTAAGGCCCCATATTGTCTTGAATTTACTCTGGTGAATTTACTGGTAAAATGCTTCTTTTTTCCAATAAGCTCCCAATCTGTCCCTGAGTCAATCACTGTGATCAGGGGAATGTGATTGTCTGATTGGCTAGACCCAAATCACATACCTGGAGTAAATTCAATGTTTCCGAAAGCACGTAGACTGAGAGTAGAAGACAAGGTAGTTCCTCAGAGGGATATCAAGGTATGTCCACCAGAAGGAAAGTGTATCAAAGACAATATTAACAGTACCTTCTCATATGCTATGCCTGTCTTAAATTGTGCTTCTGCATCCATTTACGATATTGCTTTAGCTGTGTAAATGCTGCTTCACATGCTATATTTTTATTATCTAATTTTACTAAAAGTTTTGTGTGTATCCTGCCACTCCAAGTATACTATAATTTCTTTGTAAGTGGACATTAGGCTATATATTGGGTGATACTTTTAACTGTGATGAGATATTGATTTCTTCAGTATTAAAGTAGGCTCTCTCATTCAGTCCCTAACTTATACCTGTTTTCTTGGGAATTGTATACTATTTTAGATTTTA
The DNA here is from genome assembly GCF_002776525.5 of Piliocolobus tephrosceles. Lineage (NCBI taxonomy): Eukaryota > Metazoa > Chordata > Mammalia > Primates > Cercopithecidae > Piliocolobus > Piliocolobus tephrosceles. The sequence continues at coordinate 115,522,589 of NC_045436.1, read as the reverse complement.
TTATAAATAACATGTAGCTGCCTTGAACATGGAATCAAGTGCTATTTCTGGGAACAGGGATGGAATTTAGTCTCAGAGAGTAGAGAGAAAGTCCTAAGAATAGAAAGAGGAGAGAGATGTTAAATCCCCAGAAAGGATAAGTAACTCAAGTTATAGATTCTTGTTATTATCAAATATACTGTTTTGTAAAAAATGTTAAAATCATGATTCTGATATATAGTGAGAAAGTGTCAAAGATTTAATCAACCCACTAATGAGGAGACTAGAGGGATGATGAAAATTGGTTCAAAGGAAGAGAGGAGATGGGTCTGTGTGTATGTGTGAGCATGTAGATATAAGATATATAGAGATAATAATCAGTGGATAAAAGGATACTGGAAGAAAATTGCAAGGCTAGATAAAAACTGATTCACATCCTACAGGATAATAAAATTGTAACAGTTGAAGTCATCTTTTCTATGGCACAGAAGTAATTTGAAACAATAGTGGATAAAAACAGTTTGTAATGATCAGTCCTCTATAACTTAACATCTAACTTTTCAGACGCTGAACATGATCACTAATAAATAGAAAATCAAACAGAATTGTATCCCCAAGAGAGAGAGATTCAATTTATGTTGTCATGTTAGATAATACTTTAGTATGGCTCTAAAAAGTTATGCAGTAGCTTATTTCCAAATTTAAGAATTTTTTTTCTAACACTGTAAATTAACAATGACATCTAAATGCCTTGTTGAAATGAGGGAGGAAGATAAGGAAGGACTATTTCAGCACAGCAGAAATATTCCAGGAATGAAGACACTTGTGTGCCACAGGGCAGGGTAAGTTGAGGAGGAAGTAATCAGTTCTCAATGACCATGTATTTGGCCTAACTGAATTGATTATATAACTTAGCAATGGGCAAGCTGCTGGAGGACTGGCAGCAGAGTCCTCTTAGGAGGTTGACTTCAAAACTGTATGCCTAGCCACTTGAGCTGGCCTATTACTGGCGGCCAGGGTGGGGGTGTTTGCAAAGGCTTCAAGTTTGCATTCATGACATATACCCCTTAATTTGTCATCTTTGCCATCTATTTCCCAGAGGCTTCCAAAATAAAAGTGGGATGAACTAATCATAGGTGAATGGAAGAAAATATTCAAGGCCAAGGAGAGAGATGGAAGTCCCAGTAATTTTTAAGTTCCATGACCGGGACACCTATTATTGTATCCACAGATAACATCAATCTATTCCTTGTATGTGATAATTTAATAGCTTAGAAACCGGCACCTGTTTCCTTCTAGTTGAAAAAGGAGTTATGTTCTCACGCTAGGTGTGTCGGTATCCGTATGTTGTCTTGGTACTTTCTGCGCTTTCCATTCCTGTTGAAACCTTGGCTAACTTCCTTGTGAGGTTGGGAATTTCCCCCAGGACTTCTAAGGATTCAAGAGCAGATACATAACTCTTTGTGTTATGGCTGGCAGTTATGATAACCATCAGCACACTTCCTTTTTGAAAAATTACTTTCACACATCCATCCTCACAATACATTTTCTTTTTCCTTTTCCTTTTCTTTTCTTTTCTTTTCTTTCTTTTTTTTTTTTTTTTTTTTTGAGATGGAGTCTCACTCTGTGGCCAGGCTAGAGTGCAGTGGCACAATCTCGGCTCACTGCAACTTCCGACTCCTTGGTTCAAGAGATTTTCCTGCCTCAGCCTCCCGAGTAGCTTTGATTACAGCCACGTGCCACCACGCCCAGCTAATTTTTATTTTTTTGAATTTTTATTTTTTTAGAAGAGACGGGGTTTCACTATGTTGGCCAGGATGGTCTCAAACTCTTGACCTCATGATCCACCTGTCTCGGCCTCCCAAAGTGCTGGTATTATAGACGCGAGACAACGTGCCCTGCCACAATACATTCTTAAAGGCTTAAAAGATCTATGAGGGCCACAGCCATATCTGATGTTAGATTAAATTGACTTTGGGTGGGGAAATCCTTAGAACAATCTTTACTGCCTCTTTGAAAATATGGTAAATGCAAAGCTGGCTCTTCTGTTTATCAATATTAATAGTCTTCACAGAAATAATTTGGCTCTCAAATTGCGGAAATATATGATTTTTGTTAATTTTGTTTAAAATTTCTGTGTTTGGGGAGGGGAACGACACACACTGGGGCCTGTCAGAGGGTCGGGGGGCGCAAGGGGAGGAAGAACATCAGGACAAATACATAATGCATGCGGGGCTTAAAACCTAGATGATGAGTTGATAGGTGCAGTAAACCACCATGGCACATGTATACCTATGTAAAAAACCTACACATTCTACATATATATCCTGGAAATTGAAGTAAAATTTTAAAAATTAAATCATTTGTTTTTAAGCAATAGAGTGCTGTAAAGTAAAAAATAAGTAAGGGAACACACAAAAATGGGAATTTCTACAGAAAGTCTGACATCCTGGAACATGAAGATCTTTTCCTATTATCCGTCTCACTCTTTGTGATTTACCTTAGTTTCTCACGATCATTTTGCCATCTTATTCATGTAACAAGACAGTATTAACCTAAAAGAAATTATACTGTTGGGTGTTCCCTTTAAAAGCACAGATGAATAAACAGTACATACAATGTTCTAGGGATTACCCCAGATCTCCTCTTCTTTCAATGTTCCTATAAGCACAAAATTGTCTGTTTTAATGGCAGGTGAATGTGTGGAAGAGGTGAAATAGGCAGTGAAATAGGCAAAAGCACCAGAGATGAAGTGCTAGACATAATAATTGTATACTTCTATTGAGCTCATAAAGAGAAAATGAAATAGCTTCTCCAGAAGTAATATTTTCCAGAACGCTATTCTGGGAATTACTGTAAAGAAAGGCATTATTCCTTAAGGTACTTATTTCCTGTAGGTTCAGTAAATAATGCAAAGCCACACCTGTTTATTCTACCTGCCTAATTTCTTGCTCCACCCAGGCCAAGAAATGTGTGAAGTCTGTTTGCCTTTGAAATGCCTTGAAATGCCTTTGAAATGCTGATCATTTTTATTGCAATACTGAATAGGTCATAGCTAACTGGCCATGTTTTTGGGGGGGGTGAAACCCTTGGTATTATAGTGAAACCAAGAGCAGTGGCCCCAGAAGTCAATAGGCAGGGCTGGTCCATGATTAATCTGTGTCGAGGGGACTTTTCCTCTTCACCCACCTATCTTTTCCAAATGTCTCCATTTTCCTTCTAGCATTTCCTCATACCAAATTTTTTTTTTTTCTCAGAAAAAGACCTGAATTAGGTATTCAGTCATGAATACCTTACTGCGAAATTCGTGTCTGTCTGGGTGGTCGAGCCACTGTATTTAGCATTTTAATCCAAGCGTGTAATAAAGAATCAAGGATAGTTATCTCCACAGAAGAATTTTAGACACAATGAGATTCCTCATTCCTTAAATGAGGAATCTGAGGGGGAAAAGAGCTGAATTTGCATCAGTCTGCTAATAGAAAATTCACATTGCCTATGCTATGAGGTCCCTAGGCTGCTTGTGTAGAGTGTTTTGAAACTTCAATTGCACTGCCTTGTGTCTCAACCATTTTTCAGCCTTGTTCTCAGATATATCAGTATTATTGTTATTAATAAAATTATATTGCATCACTTTTGAGACCAATTTTTTTTTTGTTTAAACCGCTGTACTGAGATATTATTGGCATGCGAACAGCTATACATATGTAAGTATACAACTCAGTGAGTTTGCGGATAAGTGTAGACATGTAAAACCAACATACCACCAGGACGATAAACATCACCATCATCTCCCAAAGTTCCCTCCAGCCCCTTTTTATTGTTATCATTTTGAGGGAGGGGGTAGGGGGTGGGAGTAACAACACTTAACATAAGATCTATGCTCTTAGGAAATTTTAAGCATACAACACAGTATTATTAGCCAGAGGCACTAGGTTATATAGTAGATCTCCAGAACTTAAAACTTCGTATGCTTTGATCATCTCCTCCTTTACCTCTCCTCCAAGGACCTGGCAACCAAAATTCTACTCTCTGCTTCTATGATTTTGACTATTTTGGGTTCCACATATAAGTGTGACCATACAAGATTTGTCTTTCTGTGTCTGACTTACTTCATTTACATGATATACTGTAGGTCTATCTACATTGTTGCAAATAGCAGGATTTCCTCTTTTTTAAAGGCTGAATAACGTTCAATTTTATATAGATATGTATATATACAGATATGTATATATAGATATGTGTAGAGATACATACATAGAGATATGTATATAGATATTTATATATATAGATATGTATATATATGTATGTGTAGGGATATGGGTGTGTATATGCATATTGCAAGTTTTCTTTCTCTATTGATCTACAGATGAATATTTAGGTTGTTTCAATATCTTGGCTATTGTGAATAATGCTGTAATGAACATAGGAGTGCAAATATTTCTTCAGGATGCAATTTTAAATTTCTTAGAGTAAGTCCCAGAGTGCAACTCTTGGGTCATATGGTAGTTCAATTTTTAGTATTTTGAGGAAACTCTACACTGTTTTCCATAATGGCTGTACCGATTTTCATTCATTTTGAACTCCTAACCTTGTGATCCGCCCGCCTCGGCCTCCCAAAGTGCTGGGATTACAGGCATGAGCCATTGCACCTGGCAAATTTGAGAGTTTTTGTAATGAAAGAATATTGAATTTTCCAAAATGATTTTTTTTGCATCCATTAAGATGATCATATAATTTTTATCTTTCATTCTATTAATGTGGAGAATCACATTTATTGATTTTCATGTGTAAAACTATCCTTGCATTTTAGGGAAAAATCCACTTGATTATAATGTATGATTATTTTACTGTGTTGTTGAGTTAAGTTTGCTAATATTTTCTGGAGATTTTTTGCATTTATGTTTATTAGAAATACTGGCCTGAATTTTTGTGTGTGTGTGTTCTTTTTTTGCTTTGGTATCTGACTAATGCTGACCTCATAAAATGAGTTGGGAATTATTTTATCCTCTTCAATTTTTTGCAGAGTTTTGAGAAGGATTGGTATTACTCTTTTTTAAACTTTGGTAGAATTTACCAGTGAAGGCATCTGGTTCTGGGGCTTCTCTTTGTTGAGAGATTTATGATTAGTGATTCAAACATTTTACTTGTTATTGACCCATTCGGATTCTCTATTTCCTTATAATTTAGTCTTTATAGTTTGTATGTTTCTTGGAATTCATCCTTTTTTTCTAGGTTATTCAATTTTTTGTGTATAATTGTTCATAGTAGTCCGTTATGATTCTGTATATTTTTTGTGATATCAGTTGTAATGTCTCTATTTATAGTTTTATTTATTTGAGTCCTCTCTCATTTTTAGTCTAGCTAAAAATTTGTCAATTTGGTTTATTTTCTCAAAACACCAACTCGTGCTTTTATTGGTCTTTTCTATTAGTAAGACTAGAAGACTATTTTCAGGTCTTTGTTTCATTTATTTCTGCTCTAATCTTTGCTACTTCATTTATCTAACTTTAGCTTTGTTTTCTTTTTCTAATTTCTTGAAGTGTAACTTTAGATTGCTTTTTGAGATCTTTGTTTTTTCTTAATGCAGATATTTACAATATAAACTTTCATCTTAGATTTACTTTTGCTGAATATTATAAATTTTGGCATGTTCTGTTCCCATTTTTATTTACTTCAAGATATTTTTATTTTCCTTTTTTTTCATTATTTTACCCACTTGTTGTTCAAGGCTTTGTTGCTTAATTTTTATGTACTTGTGAATTTTTTAAATCTTCTTCATTTTATTGATTTCTAGTTTCATTCCACTATGGTCAGAAAATATACTTAATGTTCTATCCATATTTTTAAACTTGTTAAAACTTTTTTGTGTGTCTGTTTTATAACGTCTGGTCTGGTGGATAGCACCCATAAGTTCCATAGTCTTCCTTATTATTTATTTATTTGTTCGTTTGTTGTTCTTCTGGCTAGGTAATTACAGATGATCTGTTTTTGAATTAACCGATTCTATATTCTGCTTTATGCAGTCTGCTATTGAAACTCTCTAGGAGACTTTTCACTTTCGTCATACTTCAGCTCCAGAGTTTCTGTTTGGCTCTTTATGGGGGGTTCTTTCTCTTTGTTGAGCTTCTAATTTTGTTCAAATATTGCTTTCCTGATTATTTTTAGTTATCTCTCTGTGTGTTATTGGAACTCATTGAGCTAGTATAAGATGGTTATGTTGAATTCTTTGTTAGATAAATTATAGATCTCCGTATTTTAGAACCAGTACTTGTTCTTTATTTTGTTCTTTTGATGCTGTTGTGTTTCCCTAATTCTAGCACAAGGGAAATAGTTTTTGGCCCATCTTGTTTTTTGATATACATTCATCATTAAGTTTAATCATTTCTAACTTTCGTTTTAAAGTGAGAGATACACAACCGTGTCTCTTTCTTGAACATTTGAAAGCCCTTTATGGGGTTATTAATTGGCCCAATTGTAATATCGCTGTGTCTCAGGGAATAGAGAGGCCAAAGGAGATGTAGAGATGGTGAAGGGCCGGTTTGAATAGCCATGACGCTTATCAATTAACTGTCTTATTTGGGTGCAGTTCGTGAAGCCCAAAAATGTTTACAATAGTAACATCAAGGATTAGTGATCACAGATTATCGTAACAGATACAATAATAATGAAAAAGTTCGAAATGTTGCAAGTTACGTCCTCCATTTGGTGGCAACACATTATCAGTGTCAAAAGTTGAATCCACTGTTAGCGTCAATGGAAGCCAGGACTGTATAGCACAACCTCTTCTTTGGTACCCTGCATAACTTCCTTCCTCCCTCTGAAATGTTGGAACTTCTTAAATCCCCTGGAGATCTTCTCCCTATGGGAAGGATTCAGAAGTGATCTAGAAATATGACACTGGCTGTCACTCTGAAGATGTGGACAGGCAGGGTCCAGCCGGCTCATGGGCTCAATGTTTCTTTTCTATTAATAAGACTACAAGACTATTTTCAGGTCTTCATCTCATTTGTTTCTGCTCTAATCTTTGCTACTTCATTTATCTAACTTTAGCTTTGTTTTCTTTTTCTAATTTCTTCAAGTGTAACTTTAGATTGCTTTCTGAGGTCTTTGTTTCTTCTTAAGCAGGTATTCACACTATAAACTTTCATCTTAGATTTGCTTTTGCTGAGTATTATAAGTTTTGGCATGTTCTGTTTCCATTTTTACTTACTTCAAGATATTTTTATTTTCCTTTTTGTTCATTATTTTACCCACTTGTTGTTCAAGACTTTGTTGCTTAATTTTCACGTACTTGCGAATTTTTTAAATCTTCTTCGTGTTATTGATTTCTAGTTTCATTCCACTATGGTCAGAAAATATACTTAATGTTATTTCCATATTTTTATACTTGTTAAAACTTTTATTGTGTCTCTCTTTTATAATGTTCTGGTCTGCTGGATAGCGCCCGTAAGTCCCCTAGTCTTTCTTATTATTTATTTATTTGTTTGTTTGTTTGTTTGTTTGTTTATTGTTCTTCTGGCTGGGTAATTACAAATGATCTGTTTTTGAGTTAACCAAATCTATATTCTGTTTTATGCAGTCTGCTATTGAAACTCTCTAGGAGACTTTTCACTTTAGTCATACTTCAGCTCCAGAGTTTCTGTTTGGCTCTCTATGGGGGGTTCTTTCTCTTTGTTGAGCTTCTAATTTTGTTCAAATATTGCTTTCCTGATTATTTTTAGTTGTCTCTCTGTGTGTTATTGGAACTCATTGAGCTAGTATAAGATGGTTATTTTGAATTCTTTGTTAGACAATTTATAGATCTCCATATTTTAGAACCAGTTACTTGTTCTTTATTTTGTTCTTTTGATGCTGTTGTGTATCCCTAATTCTAGGACAGGGGCATAGGTTTTGGCCTATCCTAGTTTTTGATATACATTCATCATTAAGTTTAATCATTTCTAGCTTTTGGTTTAAGGTGAGAGATACACAACCTTGTCTTTCCTTGAACATTTGGAAGCCCTCATAGGGTTATTAATTGGCCCAATTGTAATATCGCTGTGTCTCAGGGAATAGAGAGGCCAAAGGAGGTGTAGAGATGGTGAAGGGCCATTTTGAATAGCCATGACATTTATCAATTAACTGTCGTATTTGGGTGCAGTTCGTGAATCCCAAAAAGGATTACAATAGCAGCATCAAGGTTTAGTGATCACAGATTATCATAACAGATATGAAAATAATGGAAAAAAGTTCGATATGTTGCAAGTTACCAAAATGTGACACTGGGATACAAAATGAACACATGTTGTGGTAAAAATGTCGTCGATAGACTTGTTCAATACCGGGTTGTCAGGAATCCTCAATTTGTAAACAATACAGTGTCTACAAACCAATTAAGTAAAGTGCAACAAAAAAAGGTCTGCCTGTATTGTGCTCCAGGGTAGGAATTTCCACCTCAGTAATTATTGGTAGATGACATATAATCTGTTATCGCCTTTGATTTTCATTGGTACCAAAGAAGTAAAATACCAATACGTATTAAACACCACACACAATTTTTATAAATATGATAGATTTAACTTTTTCCATATTACCTAAGCTGACTGACTTGGGGAAAAAACTATTGTACATGGAAATGAACTTTGGCTAAACAGAACCCCGTATTACAATATTTTTGTTTTAGCTTGTTTCTTTTTTTTTTTTGTTCTTAGAAGGAAACAGAATGAATTTTTTGGTGTTTCGTACAATTACTGGATTTTTTCTGATTTCAGTTTCAGCAATTTTAACTGCAAAATGTGAATAAAATTAAAGATGGCTCATCTTGATTATGACAAAAGATGTATAAGTAACCTAATTTCTGAATTTACATTTTGTTTTTCACCTATTGATCATCAGTACTGTCCTATGGGAAACACACACACACACACACACACACACACATACACACACACACACAGAAATTTGAAGGAAAATTAATTTGTTTTAAAAAGGAAAAAATGAAAGATAATCTTGTTTATAACATATGTGACTAACTCTTTGGTAACTGAGAACTTGTTATTTAATTTTTCTGAGATTCTTAGTTGGAAATACTTTGTTTTCTTGAAATAATCAGTGGCTCAGAAATATCACAGCAATTCCTTTAACATCAAAAATATGACTTCAATTTTCTAATTTTGGATGTACAACTGCATACCTACTTAATGGAGAAAAATTACTAAGTGCAGGAAAGATTAAGAGATTATTTAAATTATTTTAAGGTTAGTCTAAGGAAAATACCTTAGCAGATAGGTGCTTCTTTCTTCAGCATTTTGTTGGATGTATAGCTGAAACATTTTACCTATTTACAAGATGCTGAGTGAACATAGTTATAACAAATAACTCTTTGATGTAAAAGGCAATGTTCAAAGTCCTTAACATATATATAAAATGCACTTAATCCTTTCAAACACCCAAGGAAGTGGTTACCAGGTTTTTCCCCGTATTACAATTTACAAGGAAATGAAGGGGCAGGGAATTTATGCAACTCATCTGTTTCACAGTTAATATTTCAGAATTTGAGCTCCATGCAGTATGGCTTTAACCACTACACAGTTAAAAAACAAAATTTCTGAGATAGGTGATTGAGAGCTTTAGGAGAGCAATTTTTTAAATGTTTGTTGTTCTTATGGTTAAATAGCTCAACTTTCTTTCCCAAAATATAGAAAATTGCTCAAATTATTTCACTAATGGAAACAACTGTTGTGCCACTAAAATGATATACTTAAAGTTAATGAAGTCTGCATCTATTTATCTATCTGTGCGCTATTCCAAGTCAATGTATTTCACCTTCAAAATCATGTCAGTGGAAATTCATTCTGGACCTTAGGATCTTGCAAGAAGTGGGAGTAGGCATCTTGGTTGGCTCTTAGTTGCTGAGATAAGGATTATAGTTTTCTGCTGACCCAGTTTGGACACTTTATCATGTTTTAAAAAATAAAATTCTTTACCTTCAGCATTAATAGGAAGCTGTTCAGATCTGTACTCTCCTTATTACTTAAGAAAAAAGAAAATATTTGCTATAATGACTTCCATATCAAACCAAAATATTGGCATAAGCAAATACTTAGGATAAATAGACCATCAAAAAATTTACAGTGGTAGCCAAAGGGATAAAATATTTCAAGAATCCACTTTGTAGAATGATCTATAGCTATGCCTAAGACTTTCATAATAAACATTAGTTGCTTATGTAATGAAGTGTAAAAGAAGATTTTTCTCACCTTTAATATATCTGTTCTCATAATTCAGTTTCTAATGGCCCTATATTGATTTTTCAGAACACTAAGAAAGCAATGATGTTCTACCAATATAATCCAGTTCTTTCTTGTTTTAATGAGTGCCTCCCCCATCCAAAGACTCATTGTATCAGCTGAATAACAGCTCTATATGCCCAAACATTAAACTTATGGAAACTCCAGTTTTAAATGAATAGAGTCATCGCTAAAATAAAAGTATTGGTTTCTAAATCCATTTTGAACTAACATATTTATTGTATCCTGCACCTTTGATTGGCAGTATCTAATATGCCTTTAAAATCCAGAGCTGCTTCTGTATCCTAAGTACGAATGAAACAGCAGGAATGGGCAGGCAGTATAGTGCTGTTCTAACCATGCTTGCCTTGGGGAAGTGTGCTTTACAACTGTGCTTGGGGAACTGTGCCTTGGGGAACTTGCCTCAGAGAACTGTGCCTTGGGGAACTGTGCTCAACTCTATTTTGTTGCCATTACTACCACTATTGATGCAGATGTCTGAAAGTGGCATTAAATCTCTGGATGCCTCCACTTGGTCATTCCAGAACATTTCATCAAGTGAAAATGTCATCCACTTGGCCTAGCCTTTAGTACATTTGTCCACTCTGCCTGGTTTGAGTCCCTTCTACATTCTGATAATAGAATCCTGGCTTTCCTTCGGAAACTATCTCCCCTTCCTTCCAGTCTGGGTGGTTCAGATAGGCTGACTCTACCCTAAAGTTCCAGGAGTGAGCTGACATCCCAAAGTAGTAATGGCCATTCCTTTCAACCCTGAGCCACCCTGACAGCTCAGAGGTAGACAAATGATCTAATAAGCCTGGCCAAGCCAGAAAAATTCCCTGAGACCACTTTGGCAGAAAATGGCTGGAAAAATCGTCCCTTGCTTCCTGCTGGGTTATAGCTTGGAGTTTTGCCAGTGCTTTGCATAAAGTAAAGCCAGCACAGAGAAAGGCAGCTAGACCTGCAGTGAGACTGGTTATTGAAGAGAATTTTTGGACTCTAGGATCCAGGTTTATCTCATCTACACAGGAGTCAAAGTAAATGCTACTCTCTATTTCAAAGTGTTGTTATGATGAATGTGTCAATATTTATAAAACACCAATATATTTCATAAGGAAATGAAATAATTCTCATTTTAATTAAGCCAGTTTGAGTTTTTTTTTTTTTTTTTTTTTTTTTTTTTTAACTGACTGTTCTGACGGCTTGAGTTATCTTTCTAACCAGAAGGGCTTTTCAACTTGAATTTAATTCCTCTCTTCATTCGATTCAACATTTTTATTGATCATTTTCCCAGCATTGTAACACAGGAATGAAATTAGGTGCCATAGGTACAAAGACAATTGATACAGAATCTGCTACCTTCTAACTCTCAACACCATACAAGAGAAGAATGTACAAATAGAAGATTTTAGAAGAGCCTGGTGAATACCATGGCAAACTATGCACAAAGTATTAGAGGCAAGGATGAGTATCTCGTACAGCTCTTACAGGTTAATGAGTGGGTTTGTGAGAGGTGTTACAGAGGTTTTCCTACAAGAGGTGGTTATTTATGTGAGTTTTAAAGGCTGGAGAGTTTTCTAGTAGGTGGGACAGTACTGAGGAATGGAAAACGGTCCAGTAGGAGACAATCAAGCAATTAAAGGCATGAAAATTGGAAAGTGCATGGAAGTCCTAGAAGCAGCAAGTGACTCAGGTAGATGGAGTTCATCCTGTGGGCAGGGAGAGGAGAGCAAATGAGGCAGGAGTGGAGATCAGGATTCCACATGGGAGGCCGTGTGCCCATAGGATCCTGCTTGCCTGTCAGTTTGGATGTTGCCATCACTGCGAAGCTTTTACGTGTATCTCATGGTGCTTTCATCTCCCTTGTGGACAGATTCCTTTATTGAGTATCTACCATAGGAAGAGTGGGAAGTCAAGAGTAACCTACAGGTTCAAGGCATGTGTAGAAAATAAGGCATGGTGGATGTTAAATTCAAAAGACATTCACAAGATGCATACAACACAATAGGGATTGTGATCAGTTTTGTAAAAGGTAGTGGATAAAGACACACTTCAAACATGAAATTCTTCTTTGATACTTAACTTGCACACTTCCTTCTGCAACATTGCTAGTCTTCTAATTCTACAGTAAAGACATCCTGATGATTTCAACAATCTCTAACTATTTAAGTTTATTGGCAATAACACCAAGCACCATCTAATATATAGATGAGAACATCATTCCAAAACTTTAAAAAATTAGCTTTTAGTATAAGCTTTATATTTGCCTTTTCTTAAGATTGTCGTTTCAACTTTTGTGGAAAGTATTGAGTAATTAAATTACATTATGCTCATATCATGTAATCCAAGAAATACAGGGATGCCAACATTACAAAAGAATGTGTCAGAAAAAAAATACAGGAAATAAGCAAAAATCTCTATGGAAACATTTTTATCATACTAGATGATTATATTGGTCACGATGATGACTCTGGTATTATTATAGAAGTACAATGTAGGAAGTTGAGATGAGTTATAAACCACAGCAAACATATCACACACAGTGTATGAATACATAGTTCAGCTAGGACAGTTACAAATCATCCTAAAAATTTTTGATGATCAGAAAATGACTTCTGTAATGTTTTAACATTTTGAAATATTTTTATACATTCTTTATGACTCATCTATGTTCTCTTTGGAAAGACAAATGTGATTTATGCAATTGCTGGGTAAATTGCCAATATATGTCAGTCAAACCAAGTTGGTTGATTACGTTGCTTAACTCTTCTATACTGCTACTGAATGTGTACTGCTTTGCATATTAAGTGTTGAAAGAGTTTCTTAGAATCCGTAACCATGATTATATATCGTTCTATTGCTCTTTTATGATCTCTTCGTTTTGCTTTATGTGTATGTGTGAATTTTTTTTTTCTTTTAGAGACAGGGCCTTGCTCTGCCACCCAGGCTGCAGTGAGGTGGCACGATCATAGCTCACTGCAGCCTCGAACTCCTGGGCTCAATTGATTATCCCACCTCAGCCTCACAAATAGTTTATATGTTTTGATAAAGTTTTTCTAAGTTTATGAGAGCTTAGGAATGTTGGTCTCTTGTTGACTTAACCCCTTTTTATTTTTAAATGGTCTTTTTTTATCTCCAAGACTATTTCTTTCCTTAAGGCATAATATATTAATTAGGCCTTCATTAGCAGTGAATTTTTGATAAATATACTTATTATTTATATGAAGAGCATACTCATAGTTTTTAAGTAATAAATATATGAATATATCCAGGTCAGGTTTCAATATATTAATATAGCCATGTCAGCCCATTTTTACATGATGTAACACTATTAATTCTTCTCATTTCAAGGAACCTGGTGTCCAATTTTTCACTGTTATAGTATTTTTATAATTCACACACAATTACCATACATATTGACGAAGTACATAGTAATATTTCTATATATAATGTATACTGATCAAATCAGGGTAATTAGCATATCCATAATTTCAAATATTTGTTCTTTATTTGTGTGGGAACTTCTGATATCCTTCTAGTTGTTTGAAACTATATATTACTTTTAACTATAGTTATTCTACAGTGGTATAAAACACTAGAACTTTTTCCTCATATCCAGATATAATTTAAAGTGTGCCTCTTTTAAGAAACGTAAACATGTCATATCTAGGTAGTCTGATAATCTTTGACTTTTAATTGCAGTGTTTATTCTGTTTAAATTTACTATAATTCTTAATATACTTGTATCTAAGTCTACTATCTGCTATTGTATTTGTCCTATCTTTTGAACCATAAACTTTTAAATTTGGAATAATTTCAGATTCACAAAACATTTGTGTGGGCACCGAGAGTTTCTATATCTGACCTTTAGCTCAGTGTCCCCTATGGTTGACATCTTACATAATTATAGTACATTTGACAAAACTAAGAAATTAACATTGGTACGTTACTGTTAACTAAACTCTTATCTTTATTCAGATTTCCTAAATTTTCCAATAACGTCCTTTTTTCTCTTCTAGGATCCAGTTCAACATACCACATTGTATTTAGTCCCCATATCACTTTTGTCTCCTCTAATCTGTGACAAGTTATTGTTTTTGTCTTGTTTTTCATGACCCTGACAGTGTTGAAGAGAACTTATGAGGAGTTTTGTAAAATGTCCCTCAGTTCAGATTTTCATGATGTCCTTGTTATGATTATACAAAGGTTATGCATTTTCTGGAAGCACTTAAACGGAGTAGAAATGCCCTTCCATCACATTATATCAGCAGGTGAGTAATACTCACATGCCATAACTGGTGACAACAACCTTGATCACCTGGTGAAGATTGTCTGCCAAATTTCTCCACTGTAATTGTTTTCCCTTTTTCTTAGTCTTTTCTTTGGAAGGCAGTCACTAAGTCTAGCTACATGTACTTGGAGAGGGGAATTAGGCTTCACCTTCATGAAGGAAGAGACTATACTCATATTATTAGCAATTCTTCTGTAAAGCTGTGTCTCTTCTCCCCTTGATCCATGTGTTGGTTTATTCGTGCATTTCTGTCTTCTTTTGTATTATTCGGGTATTTTCTATTATACTATTTTATGTCCTTTTCAGATTAAGTCCAAAATTATGCATTTTCCTTTGAGTTGCTGCCCTACAAATTACAATATTTGTTGTTGCTACAATTTTTTCCTAATACTTTCTCTAATAATAGAAAAGACATGTTATAGTCTAAACCCACTTATCTCCCAACCTGTCTTTTGTGCTGTTTTTGTCATATATTTTACATTACAGTATCTCAAAAGGTCATTATTATTCTTTAAATATCACAATTTTTTTTTTTTTTAGTTCTATGCAGAATCACTTTTTCTACCTTTTGCTCCCAACTGCATTAAACGGAAAAGAATTGCGTAAGTGTTTGAAAAACCACTTCTGAAAGCATCTAGCAGATTTAGCAGAGGCCCACGTTAAAATATCAGTAACATTCAAAAGTTTGTAAAGAACTAATTTTGAGTAACAAATTGGTCAGTGTGAAAAACACTACATGTTATAAAAAATTAGAATTATCAAAGCGGTTGGGGGGTAGTGTGTACTTTCTAAAAGCATCAGATAGTCTGTTTTGAATAAGAGAAATACAAGGGAAATGCCAGCTAGAAGCAGGCACAGATTTAGATAGAACCTGCAGTCTAACTGTATAACACCTTGGGCGCCTGGGAAGAACTAAAGGTCAAGAAGAAGCTTTTGAAAAACCACACAAGCACTTTTTTCATAAAACTTTTATTATCATGTCATTTGTAAAAATGTAACAGTAATAGTAACTTCTCTTTTCCAAGGCAAAGAGAAACACTGCAGAATGGACATTAAACAAGGCATTATGCCTTACAAGTGAGACATAAAATGTCCAAGGGAAACTTCAGCGTAAAAATGCTAAACACATAATGTGAAGTAATTTCAATACATAACAACTGACATTCTTTTTTTAAAAAAAGTATAAAAATATAGATGTGCACGGACATTCCCTTACCCTAAAAGTGATCCACTCATTGCTTACATTCCAAACCCCGCCCTCCAATTCCCCACCCTATCATTTATCAAGGTGCCTGACACATTATGGTCTCCCACTAAATAGTAGTTTAATGACACATTTAAAACCCATCATATTCCAATTAAATAATCAGGACTGAGCTCTGTTTGATGAAACACACTCATATCTCTAAATAACAACATGTAAAATATTAAAATACAAGCTTTCAAAAATAAATAAATACATAAATAAGTAGAACCCTCATAAGAAATAGTCAAACACATTAAGTCCTTTCCAGGTGTCCCTAGAAAGCAGCTGTTCTCTTTTTCATTTTCAACTCTGGTAAGGGCAGGGACCATCCTGCAGGAAGTGTCAATGTTAGGCTGATAAGCTTCTTACTTCACTCCAGTCAGTTGGTGCTACCCCTGTGATGAGAAAAGGGTTACTGTTGCAGGTGCTAAGGAAGGCTGCTCTTCTGTCACTCTGGTGGCTGAAGTTGCTTAGAGGGATGTCCCCATGCAAACTCTCACCCAGCCCTCCACTCAGGGAAGGTCTGCCTGTAACCACTGCCCTCTATAGCAGAAAACTTGCACTCCTGAATGCTACCTTTTTTTTTTTTTTTTTTTTTTTTTTGAAGAAAGAGGTGGCTGTGGACTCAACTAGATTCTTGGTTTGAAAAGCCAAAACATATTGGTCACTGATTATCACATTGGGTTAGAAATTCCCATTCATGACCTCCCTTAAGCTGCACACAACTTTATGAAATAACTATCATTACCTACCCTATTTTGCTAAAGCTCAAAGAGATTAAATAAGGTTGACAGGACTCCTAGCCTTAAAGTCACTTGGGGTGTCAATGCAAAGTTTCTGCTCTTCACCAAGAAGGCTGAGAGGCCAGAAGTGCCCAAACCAGACATTACATTTTTCAGGTCTGAAACCCATTAGGGACTGACACAAACATCCTCCCAAAACAGGCAGGGGGCTTTTTAGCATTGTTAGTCAAATCTACTTGGTATTCTAGAAAGGCACATTTACCCTCACTTATTTCAGTAGGGGTTAGGCCTGGGAATGGAGGGCACTGAAATACTGAAATATCCTCTGGCACCAGAGCAGACTAATAACCTTAATGGCCACTTTAATTGTGAAAATAATAATTACAATTTCTAGTCCTTCAGCTAACTCCTGGATTTCCCTGGTTATATTTTTAGGGGACAGATGCCAGTATTTCTGACCAACGGCTTCTGTCGCCTGTGTACATAGAAATTGCAACTCACTTGTTCAGTATCTTTTGGATGATTTTCTGAACCATGGGGGATGCGGGGCTGAGACAAGCTTTCTGCCCATTCTTGAGTGTGGCTCTGCAGAGAGAAGGGAATTCCATGAGGCAGGAGGTCGGACTGGGCACAGGGTTTGGGGCAGCGGGACAGTGGAGGACCCCGGCGGTGACAGTGGCAGCGCGGGGAGGGACTTACATGACTTCGGTTTCAGCGCAGTGGGGTCCTGGGGCCTTCACAGTCACACTTTGGATGTTCTTGGGGTGAATTCCCTGCAGGGTCTGCAAGCACTGGCAGCGCAGTTCAGCGGCCACGGGCGCTCCTAGGGAAGAAGAGACTCGCTGATTGAGCGGGGCTGTTGGTGCGGGGCGCCCACCCCAGCAGCGTCCGTCCCGGGGACCCCAGGACGACGGGACCCACCTGCTGCGCGCTGTCCAGAGGCCACCAGGAGCAGGAGCAGCAGCGCCACCCCCAGGAGCCGGGGATTGCTGGGAGCTGCGGAGAGCGCGGCGAGGGCCATGGGGCTCAGCAGACGGGTCGGGAGGCTGTGCGAGAAGCGGGAGAGCTGGCGGGGAGGTGACTGCGACCCGAGCTCTGTGGCTTCGCCAGATCGGCGAACTCTTTTTATACAAAGTTGAGACTGGAAAGCCCGGAGCGGCCGCGCCAGGGAAATTCCCGGAGCTCCAGATCGATCCCGAGTCCTGAAGGAAGGCGACGGCCCCGCCTCCGGGGTGGAGTGGGGTATGGGTGGTGGGGGGGCCACTGGTGTTGCCTGCGCCCTGCCCTCCAGAGTAACTCTAGTGGTCTCTGTGAATTTGGGATATTCACTTTCTGCCCCAAATTCCTAGAGGGGCGGTGAGGAAACCTCGCTGGAGACAGTCTGTGAGGGGGACCTTGGGTCCCTGATGACCCCCGCGTGTGGGGTAGGGTTGGAGGAAAGAGCTGGGGGGACCCCTGAGAACCAGGACAGGAAAGGCACGACTTCTTTAGAGGAAGAGAGCTTTGTCTCCTCAGTTATCAGATTTGCTGGGAATCCGGAGATAGGTGAGTTTTACCTCAGCTATCCTCTCTCCATATGGTGTATCCTCTATGTTAACCTCCCTGTCTCTGCCTCTCTCATTTTCGGTTTAGTGTATTTCATGTACATCTAACATCAGTGCTCTCTGTGAAAATACAGCCATCATCTCGGATTCCAGAGAAGAATGTTCTGCTTGTTCCTTTTTTGCATATTCTCTAATCACACTTAGAACATCTTCTTTATGTCCTCCATTTGGTGGCAACAGATTATCAGTATCAAAAGTTGAATCCAGTGTTAGTGTCAGTGGAAGCCAGGGCTGTATAGAATGACCTTTTCTTTGGTATCCTGCATAACTTCCTTCCTCCCTCTGAAATGTTGGAACTTGTTAAATCCCCTGGATATCTTCTCCCTGTGGGAGGGATTCAGATTTGATCTAGAAATATGACACTGTCACTCTGAAGCTGTGGAGGGGCTGGGTCCAGCAGGCTCATGGGCTCAATGTTTCTGGTTCTGTCTTTGCAAATGACACTGGAGAGTAGGTACCTGGTGTGCAAACCCCATTCCCACTGAAGGAGCAAACAGCTGCCTGCTGATGATATTTAAACACCAGATCACACAAAAAATCACATTCCATTTACTGTAGAACTTTCTGGTCTTCAGTGTTGGGCCCTCCTTCTGTGCAAACATTAACAGGGCTCTTTTTTCTCTCGTCTGGAATTTCAATCTTTTAACCTGGCCCTTTTGTCCCGTTTTCTACAGTTTTAGATAATTAATTTTGAATCATCATTAGATTTTAGAGGGTTTAAATGTGGTTCTACAAGTTGCTCTCAGACCTCTCTGAGATGTGGAGTAGGATGGAGGAGAGGAGACAGGAGTGGCATCTGCTTGAAGCACAGGGCTCTACACAGCCCAGCTCAAGTGGTAAGAGTCCTTGCCCCTAACCACAGAGCATGCAACTCTGCTGCCCGTATTTAGTTGCAGAGTATCACCTGCAAGTTGTTAAACCTCTCTGTGCCTAGCCCAAGGTGGTTATAAGAAATGAGTTAAGATTTGTAAGGGACATCATGAATTAAGTCCATGAATTTATGGTTGTTAAATATATAAAATGGACTATTTTCATTTTTAAAAGGCTATTTCTTTCCTGACATTGCCTAAACTAAAACTCAACCTGCTATGAATTCTATAAAGGAAAAGGAAGAATCTAATGGAAAGTTTTACTCCCCAGTGTTTTTCGTGTTTAAAATTTTCTGTATCCCTTACTGCCACCCAACTGTCCCTAACTGTCCCTAACTGATATAAAGCAGTGTGAGTCCTTAAGAAATCAAAACAGAACCTAGAAAGAAGAATGTTCATATAAACACCAAAAGCCCAGTTTCCAAAATGGACTTGTAGTTACTGGTGCTCACGGGTATCTTCGATGTCATTACAATAATCTTGGGCAAAGGATAGAAAGGTGTGCTAAAATGTCCTGTTAATTTAAAATGGACACTATAGGTAATATACATGCTCCATTCTCTTTCAGTGATTTTCTCTCTCACATCTTGCTGACTACTTAAATTCCTTGAGGAAACTGGAAACGTGACAGCTCATTGCCGTGTGGTAGTTTGGACAGGATCCTGGACAGAAAGAAGACATTAATGAAAAAACTGGTGAAACCCAACTTAGTCTGGAGTTTAATTAAAAGTAACGTGTCATTGGCGGTTTCTTACCTTTGACAGGTGTTCCGTGGTGTTGTAAATGGTTCACTGTCGAGGAAGCAGGATGTAGGGCACACAGACACTGTATGATCTTTGCCATGTTTGTAAATTGACAATTTTTCCAAAATAAATTCATTTATTTCTCAGTTTATTTTTCTAAATCCATTTAGAATACCACCAAAATGAAATTATGGCACGTGCAAGTTTTACCTGCTAGCTTTCTAGACAGGAAATTGAATTTTTATTTAGTATATATTTGTTCTAATATGAAAACTCAAAATATCTGTTGCCTCAGTTTGGACACTTCATCGTGCTTCATAGAGTTAAATACTTTGCCTTCAGCATTATGTTGTCCAGATCTCTCCACTAGTTCTTATAACTGAAGAAAATAAGAAAGTGTTTGCTATCATGGTCTCCAGACCCAACACAAGGAGAGCGGCAAGAGAATAAAACGAATGAAACATGTCAAGACGCAGTGGACGTTTGCAGGTTATGCAGAACTTGACTCCTGAGGAAAATGTCATCAAAATCACTTATTTTTGTAAATGAAGTGTAAAGGAGAGGATTTGTTGTTGGTGGTGCTGGTGGTATTTTTCCCTATATGCCACTTGTATCAATGAGATCTTTATAAGCCAAAGCTTATAATGCTGTTGACTACAAAAATAAATTGTCTTGTTAGAACAAGTGTTTCTCCAAGCCTAATTTCTGTTCAAGAGTTGAATGCCAGGATTTTATGCAGTCTTTAAACTTATTCAAGCAACAATTCTTAAAGAAATGGAAGAATCTTTAAAAATGGAAGCTTTGGTGGCTAAATTCCATTTGCCCTGTAATCATTATGGAACCTTACACAACTGGCATACAGTCAAATCTCGGTGCTCACATCTCCTAGGCCACCTGTTCTCCAGTCACTGCTACAGCATGAGCTGCCTGCAGATGTCACCTGGAAACTCCTTGCCTCAGTTGAACCAGGTATCTTTCACTTTCTGGCAAAGTGTTTCTCTCTTGCTGCCAGGAATCATCCCTTTCACAAGAGGAACTGGAGTCAACGGATAAATGTTTCCCCCTTTTGCATGTTTTGGGGAGAAATTCTACACCATTTCTCAGAGGGTCCCCAGTAGAATTGACCTCCAGCTGCCCACGTCCTCTTTTCCTATTTTGTTCTTCCCAACTTTCAACTCCTCTGCATTGGTAATATGTCCCCAAATAAATTACCTGCATGGCAGGCTCATGACTCAAACTCTGCATTTTGGAGAACCCTAAACTGAGGCACTGCTCCATCATGAGAAATAACCATGCTCAAATAAGGAGGGCAACCCTGCTCTGCCCCAGACTGACTTAGGAACTTCTTCCTCAAAACTGTCATGCCTATTTCCCTATACTCATCTCTTCCAATGTAATGACTCTGGCTCTGAGGGGAGAAGAATGAAGGTGTGTGAACATGACATTAAATTCCTGAATCAGTCCACCTCCAAAGTCCTTGGGCATGGTGGGTGCTGGATTCATGGTCAGCCTCTCTATTTAGCCTCCCAGAGACTGCTTGTCTGGCAGCTTCTCTTTCTTCTGATACATTTAAAATTAATATATGCATATAAAGCACAGTGATAAGGTTTAGTAGAAGAGATAAAGTTTGATCAAATCCAACTTCTAACATAAAATTCTTCATTTAGTCTGTCTACTTTCTTTTGCAATGCTAGGTCATTTATTTTTCTATTCCTGCATAATAACCTCATGATATGATCGGTATACAAGTACTTAAAATCATTCAAGAAACACTGAGAATCATTCAATATTTTAGCTTTGGTCTGTTTTCTTGGGTGGGGGGTGGAAGAATGGGCAATTATTTATATTTAAAAGTGTCTTTATAAATTGTTCTGCCTCATCATTTTCTTAAGATTGGTTCCTAAACTTTCTGGAAGTGGCATCTGTTAAATAAATAACATCATGATCATATATTATGAAAAAAGCAAAATGTAGCATTGCCAAAATTGCAAAAGAATAAGGAAATGAGAAAATTTCCCTTGGAAATTATTACCTAACACATTTGTTTTGAAGATTAAAACATCACTATGACTTTGGTATTCTGGAAACAAAATTTCGGAAGTTAGAAGATGAATGTATAAACCACAAGTGAAAAGAGCATGCATAGCATAGAAACACAGATTTCATCTAAGAAAAGTTTGAATCATCATAAAACCTTGATCTTACATTTCCTATTCATAGTGTGTGTGTATATATATATATTTTATATATATATAATAATATATATATTTCATTCAGAGTCCTGCTCTGTTGCCCAGGCTGGAGTGCAGTGGTGCAATCTTGACTCACTGTAAACTCCGGCTCCCAGATTCAAGCAATTCTCCTGCCTCAATCTCCTGAGTAGCTGGGATTACAGGTGCGCGCCACCGTGCCCAGCTAATTGTTATATTTTTAGTAGAAACGGGGTTTCACCATGCTGGTCAGGCTGGTCTTGAACGCCTCACCTCATGATCCACCTGCCTCAGCTTCTCAAAGTGCTGGGATTACAGGAGTGAGCCACTGCGCTTGGCCAATCTATAGTATTTTTCAATGTTCATTATTGTCCAATTTCATGGACAGAAGTATTTTTGTTTTGATTTTTTCCTTTTGGGTTCTGTCCATATATTCAGTAGAGACTTCTATACAATACTGATTTCAGAGTTGCTGTACTGGTGTTTTACTGAGCTAGGTCATTGATTGACATTTTTTGAGTAGTTAAAGACACAAAAAATACGGGATCCAATTAAACATGGTGGAAATTATAGTGAAAATGGGGAAACAAGAGCTTGGTTGTGTGCCATTTACTATCTGTATGTTATACATAGAATTAAATGTCTTCAATCAAATAATGCTTAATGTGTGCATATTAGCATCTATGTATGACTGGTGGGTGTGGGTGGACAGACTCCTAACGGAATCCCCAGCAGCTTCAAATATGAGTCTAATTAAAATATCAAACAAGTCACTGACAAGAAAAAGAGCATAAGGCTGTTGGAATGTCTATGACTGACTTGTTGAGACCTGTGAGCCTAACAAGATCAGGAGTTGGGAAGATGCTGTCTTCAATGCTCAACCAACTTTCTGTTAGCTGGGTGCCTTATCCTCAGTACCCACCTGCACCGTTACATTACAGCACTAACTGCAGTGTTATTCCTCCTGATGTAATAAATATTCGACAAACATTTATTTAGCACCTACTCTACCTGGCATTTTTCTGAGATCCAGAATGAAGAGATGGAAAAGGCTTGACGCTTTTTCCCCATTTTAAAGTAGAAAAACAGTCAGATAAATGAATAATCACAGTGCAACTTAATAGGTATTCAGATGGATATGAGTACACATTTCTTTATGTCTTGATTCCTAATAGTTTCTATAGTCAGCGTTAGATTGAAAAAAATACTGATTTTCTAACATGGCTGATAAGTAAAACTGATTTTTTTCCAACTCTGCTTGTTGTCTGTTCTGCTTTCAGATTTTATTGCCTCTCATTATGGACGCAGGATAATGATATAATCCCCATGTTGTGTCTGACTCAGTGAAGAAATAAATATTTGGCACATTTACATCCAAGATGTATTTACTTTGTCTTGTTTTAGATCTTAGAGAAAAGACTTTCTGCTTTTCTCCATTCTGCATTATGTTGGCCCTCAGTTTGTCATATATGGCTTTTGTTATTGTAAGATATGTTTCCTCTATGCACATTTGTAAGCAGTTTTTATCATGATGAGATACTGCATTTTGTCAAAAGATATTTCTACACTCATTGGGGTTGTCACATGGTTTTTATACTTCATTCTGTTGAAGTAATATATATCACATTTATTGATTTGTGTATATCGAACCATTTTTGCATCCCTGGTATGAATCTCACCTGATTATAATGTATTATCTTTTTGATGTACTGTTTTATTCAGTTTGCTAGTGTTTTATTGAGGATTTGACATCTCTGTTTATCAGGGATATTGGCTTGTCGCTTTCTTTTTATGTTTTGTCCTTGTCTGGTTTTATTGTCAGAGTAATGCTGGCTTCATAAAATAGGGAGAATTTCCTCCTCAAGTATTTGAAATAGTCTCAAGCGGATTGGTATTAGTTCTTTTTTGTACATTTGGTAGAATTTGAGGGTTTATCTATCTGGTTCTGGGTTTTCCTTTTTGGGGACACTTTTTATTCTTGATTCAATCTAACTACTCGTTTTTGGTGTGTTTGTATTTTCTATTCCTTCCCGATTCAGTCTTGGTGGGTTGTATGTTTCCAAGAATTTATTCGTTTCCTATAGGATTCCCTGATGGTCAGCCTATAGTTATTTATAATACTCTGTGATTATCTTTTGTATTTCTATGGTATCAGTTATAATATCTCATTTTTCATTTCTAATTCTGTTTATTCTGATTTTCTCTTCTCTCTTCTTGGTTAATCTAGTTAGAGTTTTTCAATTTTGTTTATCTTTTTGAATAACCAACTCTTTTGTTGATTCTTTGTTTTTTTGTCCCTATTACATTTAGTTCTGCTCTGATCTTTATTTGTTTTCTTCTATTATATTTGGCTTTGGTTTGTTCTTGCTTTTCTGGTTCCTACAGGTGCATTGCTAGATTGTGAGTTTGTGATTATTCTCCTATTAGTATAGGCATTTATTGCTGTCATCTTCCCTCTTAGCACTGTTTTTGCTATATCCCACACATTTTGGTATGTTGTATTTCCATTTTCTTTTTTTTAAGGAATTTTTTAATTTCCATTTTAATTTTTTCTTCTCTCAATCATCATTCAAGAGCATGTTCTTTAATTTCCATGATTTTCTATTATTTCCAGTGTTCATGTTGGTATTGATTTTTCATTTTATTTCATTTTGATTTGAAAACATTCTTAATATAATTTTGATTTTTAAATATTTGTGAAGACTTGTTTTGTGGAGTAACATATATTCTATTCTGGTAGTAGTCCATGTGCTTATAGAAAGAAGGTGTATTCTGCTGTTATTGAATAAAATGTTCCATTTATGTCTCTTAGGTCTATTTGTTCTAAAGTCCAGTTTAAACCCAATATGTCCTTGTTTACTTTCATCAAGATGATCTGTTTAATGCTGGGAAAGGGTGTTGATGTCCCCCACTTTATTGTATTGCAATCTTTCTTTGTTTTGATCTAGTAATATTTGCTTTATATATCTGGGTGCTGCAGTACTGGATGCATATATAGTAAGAATTGTTACATTCTCTTGCTGCATTGATCCCTTTATCATTGTGTAATAATCTTCTTTGTCGAAACTACCATCAGAGTGAACAAGCAACCTACAGTATGGGACAACATTTTTGCAATCTACACATCTGAGAAAGGACTAATATCCAGAATCTACAAAGAACTCAAACAAATTTACAAGAAAAAATCAAACAACCCCATCAAAAAGTGGGCAAACGATATGAAGAGACACTTCTCAAAAGAAGATACTTATGCAGCTGACAAACACATGAAAAAATACTCATCATCACTGGTCATTAGAGAAATGCAAATCAAAACCACAGTGCAATACCATCTCACAACAGTTAGAATGGTGATCATTAAAAAGTCAGGAAACAACAGGTGTTGGAGAGGATGTGGAGAAATAGGAATGCTTTTACACTGTTGCTGAGAGTGTAAACTAGTTCAACCATTGTGGAAGACAGTGTGGCAATTTCTTAAGGATCTAGAACTACAAATACCATGTGACCCAGAGATCCCATTACTGGGTATATACCCAAAGGATTATAAATCATGCTACTATAAAGACACATGCATACATATGTTTATTGCAGCATTATTCACAATAGCAGACATAGAACCAACCTAAATGTCCATGAATGATTGACTGAATAAAGAAAATGTGGCACATATACACCATGGAATACTCTGCAGCCATAAAAAGGGTGAGTTCATGTCCTTTGTAGCGACATGGATGAAGCTAGAAACCATCATTCTGAGTCAACTATCGCAAGGACAGAAAATCAAACACCACATGTTCTCACTCATAGGTGGGAATTGAACAGTGGGAACACTTGGACACAGGGTGGGGAACATCACACACCGGGACCTGTTGTGGGTTGGGGGGCAGGGGGAGGGATAGCTTTACGAGATATACCTAATGTAAATGACGACTTAATGAGTGCAGCAAACCAGTGCAGCACATATATACATACGTAACAAACCTGCACGTTGTGCACATGTACCCTAGAACTTAGAGTATAATGATGATGATGATGATGATGATGATAATAATAATAATAATAATAATAATAATAATAATAAAAGAAATACACACCAATGAAAGTTCCCAATGTCCAGTGGATGTACAATTAACCAAGTATTGATTTATCCACTACTAATCATAAACAAGTGCTATTTAAGCACCTAAACAAATGGCAATTATTTACATTTGAATTGAGATGACTATAGATAACAAACTGTGCAAACATTTTTAAAATGTTTGTTCTTTAGGACCCTCAGAGACTATAATAAAAAAGGAACACCTTTATATAGAGAAATACTACATTATGTTTGTACACGTAACAGAATTTTTAAATAATAATAAGAATATTCTTTGCTTTTTTAACTGTTCTTCGTTTAAAGTCTCTGTCATATAAACATAGCTACTCTTGCTTGATTTTGGTTTCCACTTGTGTGTAATATGCTTTTCTATCTCTTTCCTTTCAGTCTGTATGTGGCTTTACTGGCAAGATGAGTTTCTTGCAAACAGTCTATAGCTGTATCATGTTTTTTAAATTTATTCTGACATTCTATAATTTTAAGAGCAGAACTTAATCCATTTATGTTCAAGGTTGTTCTGGATATATGACGCTATGTCCTTGATTTATTGTTAATTATTTTGGGTTGTTTTGTATCTTCCTGGTTCTGTTCTTTTTGTCTTATCGTTTTCTCTTGTGTATTGGTGGATTTCTGTAGTACTATCATTTGCATCCTTTCCCTTCCTCTTGTGTATGATTGCTTCACCAGTGAGTTTTGTACTTTCGTGTGTTTTCATGATGGTAAATGTCATCCTTTCACTTCTAGGTTTCGAATTCCTTTGAGTATTTCTTTCAGAGCTAGTCTAGCGGTAATGAAATCCTTCAGCATTTGTTTCTCTGTGAATGACTTTATCTCAACTTCATTTATAAAGTCTAATTTTGCTAGATGGAATATTCCTGGATGGAAGATTTTTCCTTTCAACATTTTGAATATATCTCCCCATTCTCTTCTGACGTGGAAGGATTATGCTGAGAAATCCACTGTTAGTCTGATGGGGTTTTCTTTATAGGTAACTAAGCACTTTTCTCTTGCTGTTTCTAGAATTTGTTTTTAATTTTGACTTTAGACACCCACAGGGAAAACCTTTTTGCATTGTACCTGTCCGGGCACATTGAGCCACCTGAATCTGAATGTCTAAATCTTCTGCTAGATTTGGAAATTTTCATCTATTTTTGCATTGAATAGATTTTCTAATCTTTTCTATGTTTTTCACCCTCAGGGGTACTGATAATTTGTATGTTTGTTCATTTTATGTTGTTTCAAATATCACAAAGCCTTTGCTGTTTCTTTTTTAATTATGTTTTCTGTATTTTTATCTAACTAATTATTTCAAAATGCCTGTCTTCAAATTTTAAGATATTTTCTTCTGCTTGAGTTAGCCTATTATTGACAGTTTTAAATGTATCATACATTTCCTTTGACGAATTCTTAAGTTCTAAACTTTTTATTTGGTTAGCATTAAAAAATCTATCTTTTTGGTAAACTTATCGTTTATATTCTGATTTTTTTTATTTTTTTATTATACTTTAAGTTCTAGGGTACATGTGCATAACATGCAGGCTGTTACATATGTATATCTGTGCCACGTTGGTGTGCTGCACCCATCAACTCGTCAGCACCCATCAATTCATCATTTATATCATGTATAACTCCCCAATGCAATCCCTCCCCCCTCCCTCCTCCCCATGATAGGCCCCAGTGTGTGATGTTCCCCTTCCCGAGTCCAAGTGATCTCATTGTTCAGTTCCCACCTATGAGTGAGAACATGCGGTGTTTGGTTTTCTCTTCTTGTGATTTTTAAAAACTTATTTCTATTGTCTTTCAGAATTCTCTAAAATATCCTTAAAAATCAATATTTTGAATTTCTTATTTGGAACTTTGAAAATTTCTTTTTGATTAAGATACATGCTGGAGAATTAATGTTTTCCTTTTGAGGTGTTATATTTTCTTGTTTTTTAAATTTTTATTTATTTATTTATTTTGAGACAGAGTCTTGCTTTGTCACCCAGGCTGGAGTGCAGTGGCACCATCTGGCTCACTGCAAGCTCCGCCTCTTGGGTTCACGCCATTCTCCTGCCTCAGCCTCCTGAGTAGCTGGGACTACAGGTGTCTGCCACCACGCCTAGCTAATTTTTTGTGTTTTTAGTAGAGACAGGGTTTCACCATGTTAGCCAGGAAGGTCTCGATCTCCTGACCTCGTGAAACGCCCGCCTCGGCCTCCCAAAGTGCTGGGATTAAAGGCGTGAACCACCGTGCCCGGCCTTTTCTTGTTTTTCATGTGTCCTGTATCCTTATATTGATTTCTAGGTATGTGGTATAAAAGGTACTTTTTCCTATTTTGGAATTTTCTTTAGTAGGGGAGAACTTTTTTCTGAAGATGTATTTATGGTGTTTGGTGAGTCAAGTACTTTGGCTTTGATTCTGGGTGCATGGAGTACCACAGTCTGTGTGATTTCTTTGGCGGTAAACATCATTATTTCTATCTGGGATGTCCCCTACACTACAGTAGGTGTACAATAGGCTTATCACCTAGGTTTATGTAAGTACATACTATGATGTTCAAACAATGACAAAATCACCTAATGAGGCATTCCTCAGAAGGTACTCCTATTATTAAGTACTGCATTTTTGAACATCCAGCATCCAACCCAATAGCTGTTGTGGAACTTGCAAGTGCTGGAGCCAGATTAGCCCATTATTCTGACTCCAGATGATGTGCTTTTAGCCAGATCATAATTAGCTCATAAAAATTGTTTTTTCCGGCAATCTCAACAGTTTGTATGCTGGGCATATTAAAAGTGATTAATAAATTTGAACTATTATCATACTGTATAAAGAATGATACAGATCATAACTTGGCCATATTGTGAAATACCAAAGTGTGAAACAAAACAAGAAGGGAAGAAGTAAAGCTTTTATCCATAGCAATTGCATTCAAATTAATAATATATACCAACAAATCAATAGGAATTTTTATACTTGTTTTAAGACATTTGTAGTAACAAAATTAACTTTGTTAATGAAAATTTTGTAGGTATAAATTTTAGGACTTAAGAAATGAATGGAAATTTTGTTGATTAAAAACAGAATTACGAGTCTAGTAAAGGTTAAGTTCTACATTGTACTTATATACAAGGTCAATACTAATGCTAGAATTGTAACCATGTAGATGTTAACTAAATGCTAATATATACAAACATGTCAGGGTAAAACATTTAACCTCAAGAATTTTTTTTCCTTTCTTTCTTTCTTGTTTCAAAAAATGTCATAGGTTGCTTAATAGGATACATTAATTCATTTCCATCATCTGTTTTTCACTCTACCAGGGGTAAATATATATACTTCAAAGTAAAAAAGCAGACTTTACAAGACTCACATTCTACAACTTTATTATTTTTAGGGTTTGAAGGCTAAAACAAACATCAGAATAAACTTTCAGAAGATGTTTCAAGCAAGACATACTAGCACTAAGACACTAAAAGACCCTATTAAGTTCCTGAACATACTAACAAAAATTTATTGAGCAAGTATTTTATGCTGGGCTCTGTGTGATTCCTAATATCATTAATCATTATTAAATCTGTTTCTTATCATCAGCAGGTCTAGTCTAACAGTAGAGTTGGGTTGAAAAAATCAAGAACGATGTGTTTCAATAAAATTTTCAAAAAATAAAAGGAAAGTGCACTACAATGTTTAACCAAGGATTGGGGGTAAAACGTATATTATATGTTGAAGCATGGCTTGCTTATTTTCATCTTCTTTCTGTTATCTTTTATCCAGCATTCTCAGAATAAAATGTGATTTTTGAAACAGAAGAGAACTTAGACCAAAATTTTAATACAGTAAGAAGAAGTATCCTGGATAAATAAGAATTCAAGAAAGTCAAGGCTTCAAAATTCTCCCCTTCCAGTGAAAAGATTTAGCAGAAAGTTAACAAATTAACCAGATGAATTCATCATCTTTCAACCTTTTCTGTATAAGTTTATAGATTCTGGGAGCATCTGTGTCTAGGCAGATTTTTCCTCCCATCCTTCAGAGTGACTCTGCAAGACAGAACAGAATTATCTGTGGGTGTCCTGGTCTGAATATCAGAAAGGATCTGTGAGACTGGAGGAAATGAATGCAGATGGGGATGGAGGTCAAGGGCTTCCCTGATGAGGCAATAGCACAGAAGCAATGGCTTACATTACTTTGTCTTTGCTGCACTGGGGCCCTGCTGAGACCACCTCCAAATTGTGGATGTTTCTGGGATGAAGTGCAAAGGATGACTTCACACACACACAGCACAGTTCAATGTACAAGTCACTATCTACATTTACAGCTGGGGTAAAAAGTGATCTATTAGTGATCGTGAATATTTTTCTCAGTTCTCTTAATTGTAAATTGAAGGTAATTGTACCTGTCTCATAAAGCCATTATGAATAAGATCTGTAAAGCTTCAGTAAAGTGCCAGCAGAATGCCCAACATATGTGACGTGCCCCCTCTCTGTGACTCCTCCACTTGGAGTTGTTGTTATAACGGCACTCTCCAGCCCCAGGAGCACTGAGCCGGTCTTTCTCCCAGATACAGGTATAGCAGAAACAGCAGCAGGTGTAAGGAACAGGTCTCTACATTTCCCTTTCCCTATGTTTCTCTTAGTTTGTCCATTGGTGAAGGAACCCAGAACAGTCAACGGCAGCACCTGCAAGGCACGAAATGATCTGGCACTGCCACAGGGTGGCATTGAGTCTGAGGCTTATGGTGCAGAAGCCGAAGTCAAAGATGTTTCTAGAGTTAAAGATGTTTCCACTTAAGGGTGAGTAGCTGCATACGAGTATGCAGTTAAGTGACTTTTCATACCCCATAGATGTCATTTATATGCTCTCCCTCGAAGTCAGTAAGGAGAAAGAGGTAGGGAAGGGGGATGTGAGGGTATGTGGTGATTCACACACACAAGCGTGTCAAGCTGAGCCCAACCCAGACAGGTCAAAATTCCTACTAAGTTGCATGTTATGCATCACTTCACATTCCCACTCTCTCTCAATGCCTATCTTCCTTACACATGTGTAAGAACTCTACTTAGGAAGGTAAGAACTAGACTGAAACACTACATGGATTTTCTTTGTATGAGTCTGTAACAATATGTGCTGTCTGTCCTACAATGCAGTTTATAGGCTTTGTTTATAGGCTCCTATACACACTTTAGGGGCACCTGGAACCACACATGTATGGCCCTTGAAAGAGATCATTCTCTTTCATTTCTAGTGCCAAAGACAGCAGATGTTCTTTGGGACTATATGGATAAAATAAGAGCCAATTACCATCAAAGGCTTACTTTGGATTTTAGCTTATTGAATTCCTTCTGCCTTAGAATTAAATTTTATAATTTTATCAAGAAACTACAAACAAAACTAATTCTCATTTTTTTTTTTTTGAGTTTTCAAACCAATTTTTCCTATTGCTTAACAATTATTCACTATGCCTACTGAAGTTCTTGGGTAGTGTTATTAAGTGTGATAAACTCCAGGTCACATTTTACAGTTTACACTAGAAGTAAGCAGACTTCCAAATTAACCCACCTTGGAAAGGTTTGGTGACTTGATGTTGACATTCTATCTCTGAGTAAAGCATTTTATTGAGTTCCTCAAGTTGCTGATATACTGAATAATGTAGAACCTTGTGACACTGAATAGCACAATGATGTATTTCTAAGTTGCGCTGAAACAAGAAATTGTACTGATTGTTTTACAGGTAGACGTTTAGCCTGTATGTAGTAACCTAACGATTGTAACTTCTTTATTTGATCCTCTAGTGAAAAAGAGGACAACTCTGGTATGAGGAGTCTTCCTCTCTTCTTCTAAACTTTCCCATAAAGCCCTTTTAGCTTGTGAAAGACTCTAGAACACCCCCAACTTTGTTGATGTGTCTTTCCAGGTCTGTCTTCCCATTTGGCTTTCAATAAACTTTTCTAAAATTATTTATGCCTCAACAGAAATAATTTCAGTAAATAAATGTATTTCTGATTTGTTTCTACCCTACTTAATTTTTTCATATAAATTAGAATTCAGCAGTAGAAAATATTAAACTGAAATAATTTTTCCTCCCATCTCAACACAGAAATGTCTAGTCTTAAGCAAGCTTAAAAGAAGGGCACAAGCTAAGAGTTTGGATTTTTCTGAGAGCTGAGATGTGGAGTCAATTGCAGAGAGAAACTCAGCAGGACACAGAATGAGGAGAGCAGGTTTCTTTCTAGTTCCTCTGGCAGGATGACTTTATAACCTTTTCTTGTTATTGAGATTGAGATATTGTGAATTCTCAAGTCAGATACATTTTCATTCAATCATAAGATCAAAGCCATTTCCAGAGCCGGAGATAAAGGTTTTTTACACTAGTATCTTTCATTTTTTGTTTCACTTATGTTTCATTTTAACATAGTATCTTTCATTTTCTATTCAACTCCCTAAACACATATCTGAGAATATTTATTGGCTTCACTGGGCATTTTTTTTTTTTTTCATACTAACCCTATTCAGATTTCTTTCCTTGTTCATTAGTAGGATTTCCAAGAAGTTCCCAATCCTTTTGAGGAAACTACAGGAAAAGTCGCCTGAAGTGATGATGTTTTTGAGTGAGTTGACAGTAGGAAAGAGGTAGGCGTGGAGCACAGTATATTTGAGTCATTGCCTTAATCAGCAAATGTGGCTTGTCACAACAGACGCACGGTCAGCAAGTGTCATGAGGAAGTAGTACCAAATTTCTTGAGTCCTCAAAATTGTATAAACCTATTAGTCAACCTTTAATATAAAACGACTTTTTGCTAATTTTCATTTACTCAAAAAATATTGATTAAGCATCAATTATGCGCCAGACTTTACAAAGTTCGCTTCTTTGAGTGACTTAGTAATTCTAACTATTTCTTTTTAAAAAGTGAGGCCTAAAAACTTTGTGCAAAGTAATGGGCTATGAGTAATACTCTACTATTATGACAGTGATGACGACTGCTACTGTTAACTGCTATTACTGTCATTTGCATCATTCCCTTCGATTTCCAAGATGAGAAACACTATACTCCCAGTGATAAACTGTACAAAAATGGTTAAAAGATATTTTTAAGTCAGTAATTCAGATGAAAGCAATTAGCTTATACAAAATTATGATTTAAATAAATGCCAGAAGTGGAAAAAAGTCAGCTTTTTGGTTTTAAAATAACTTCACAACCTGTTTATAAATCTTGCATTGTCACTTTGGCTCTGTGCATGTGTGTGTATTGCAAGAAGTAAGTTACTTTATCTCTTTGCCCTTTAAGTCATCTTATAAATGCAGAGTCATTCAGGAAACAAGCAAGTTACCTAAGACCTAAAGCACATCTTACGTTAGCTATTTTAAAACAAATTATCTAGAGACACTGCAGGACCACTATTTATAAAATGAAGACCTAGACTACTTCTTTTCTGCCTCACACAGAACATTCTTAACACACTTTTCCCAAATCCTCCTTTCAAGTATGAAGGAAATAGACTGACACCTGCAAATCAATCATAAAAACAATTGCTTCAGAAAATGCTTAGGGATACTACAATTGTGTATAAGTTTGTTAAAGTATCTTAATCAATAAATTAAAATATTAGCCAGCAAAAGATTTTCTATAAGTGCTGAAACCAAATGTGCTTTCTGTGTAACTGTTAGTTGATAAGAATTGTCCAGATGTCAATTACTCTGGCACTCAAGTTAATTGAGGTTTTACTGTCTACTGCCCAGAGGTGAAGCATGGGCTGAAAGTGGGAGGAGAGTGGGGAGGGTGAAGGAGTTGAGGGGAAGTATCTCCCTGGGTGCTATGACATACAAGTACTTCAAAGTTTGGCAGGCCTCAGAATTTATACTTTAGATTATGTGGATAAATGCCATTTGTTGCATCTCAAGTGTATGAAAGTTACACAGTTTCTCTACGTACTCATTCATTTGAGGAAATTCTAGCATAATGTTGTTCTAAGCCTGCAAACATATTAAATTGTTACCAAGTACCATTAATCCTCTTTTGTTGTGTAATAAGTCAACCTCATTT